>NC_084658.1:2540000-2840000 GCF_019802595.1 Syngnathoides biaculeatus
GAATAAGTTGGTCAAAAACTCCACAGCCATCTCTCCAAATTGCTTCCATACCTCTACCGGTATGTCATCAGGACCAACTGCCTTTCCATTTTTCATCCTTTGTAGTGCCTGTACATGTCTTCATATGCCTCTTGTTTAGCCTTTGCCACCTCTACCTTTGCCCTACGTCGCATCTCGATGTACTCCTTTCGCCTCTCCTCAGTCCTCTCAGTATCCCACTTCTTCTTCGCTAATCTCTTTCCTTGTATGACTCCCTGTATTTTGGGGTTCCACCACCAAGTCTCCTTCTCCCCTTTCCTACCAGATGACACACCAAGTACTCTCCTGCCTGTCTCTCTGATCACCTTGGCTGTCGTCGTCCAGTCTTCCGGGAGCTTCGGTTGTCCATCGAGAGCCTGTCTCACCTCTTTCCGGAAAGCCGCACAACATTCTTCCTTTCTCAGCTTCCACCACATGGTTCTCTGCTCTACCTTTGTCTTCTTAATCTTCCTACCCACCACCAGAATCATCCTACATACTACCATCCTATGCTGTCGAGCTACACTCTCCCCTACCACTACTTTACAGTCAGTAACCTCCTTCAGATTACATCGTCTGCACAAAATATAATCTACCTGCGTGGTTCTACCTCCGCTCTTGTAGGTCACTATATGTTCCTCCCTCTTCTGGAAATAAGTGTTCACTACAGCCATCTCCATCCTTTTTGCAAAGTCCACCACCATCTGCCCTTCAAAGTTCCTTTCATGGATGCCGTACTTACCCATCACTTCTTCATCGCCCCTGTTTCCTTTACCAATATGTCCATTACAATCTGCACCAATCACAACTCTCTCGCCGTCTGGGATGCTCAGAACTACTTCATCTAGTTCCTTCCAGAATTTCTCTTTCAACTCTAGGTCACATCCTACCTGTGGTGCATAGCCGCTAACCACATTATACATAACACCCTCAATTTCAAATTTTAGTCTCATCACTCGATCTGATACTCTTTTCACCTCCAAGACATTCTTAGCCAGCTCTTCCTTTAAAATAACCCCTACTCCATTTCTCTTCCCATCTACTCCGTGGTAGAATAATTTAAACCCTGCTCCCAAACTTCTAGCCTTACTACCTTTCCACCTGCTCTCTTGGATGCACAGAATATCAACCTTTCTCCTAATCATCATGTCAACCAACTCCTGTGCTTTTCCTGTCATAGTCCCAACATTCAAAGTCCCTACACTCAGTTGTAGGCTCTGTGCATTCCTCTTTTTCTTCTGACGCTGGATCCGGTTTCCTCCTCTTCTTTGTCTTCGACCCACAGTAGCTGAATTTCCACCGACGCCCTGCAGGTTAGCAGTGCCGGGGGCGGGCGTTGTTAACCCGGGCCACGACCGATCCGGTATGGGATTCTTTAGATGAACGCTCATATTTGTTTGGCACAGTTTTTACGCCGGATGCCCTTCCTGACGCAACCCTCTGCATTTATCCGGGCTTGGGACCGGCCTACAGATTGCACTGGTTTGTGCCCCCATAGGGCTGCATTTGTAAACAACTAACAACAATCTGTGTAAACATTTATTTTTTTAATTGAATAAGTAAATAATAAAGCACAGGTACAAGTTCTCAAGGCATCTAGACAACAGCTTATTAACGTGACAACGATCCACTTTTTTTAACGTATATTGCATCTGAACAGCAACTCAGAATACCCCACAAAGTGTTCAACGGCTCTCGATCAGCCTACTAGGTGGCTGAACATGTCTCTTAGGTCTCGACAATTCTGTAACAGCTGGTGATGCAGGCACCTTCGTCAGACCTATATCAGCACCGTCAGGCCCACTGCCTGCCAGCTCGATAGATCCAGCTGTGTCCTGCTGAACCGCTTCCTGAGCCACAGTGTCCTCCTTACTCTGCTGCAGCTGAAGGTCTGTGCGGTTCCTTCTCCGTGTCGGTCCACTGTCCATTTGGACACGATAGGAAAATGGAGCAACTTCCTCCTACACAGTCCAGTTTGCCTCCATGTGCCTGTGGAACAGTCCCTGAGACGCACAACATTGCCACGCTAGCATGGGCAGATGTTTCGCCTTTTGGTCCTCCTTTGCTCTTCTGATTCCGGATGGGCCTTTGGGTGTCTGCAGGTCTTCATCTACTAGCAGGTTAGAGCGGATGATGTGGTGTGTTTAAATCCCCATTCATTGGCAAAACCAGCAAACTCACAGCTCAAAAACGGAGGCCCATTGTCTGAAAACGCTTCACACAGGACTCTGTGTCTGGCAAAAACCGTCTTTAGGTAGCTGATAATTGCTTTGCTCGATGTCGACGGCATTACTCCAACTTGAGGAAAATTTGAGAAGTAGTCAGTGACCACTATATAACACTTTACCTCCCAGTTGAACAGATCTGTTCCAACTTTGGAGTAGGGTTGGTGGGGCACTGGATGAGTCATCAGGGGCTCTGCTTGTTGTTTTGGTCTCTAGGTGCGGCTGGATAATGTCTTGGTTTATTCTTGGCCAGTACATTACCTCTCTAGCCCTCCGTTTGCATTTAACATCTCCGAGGTGGCCTTCATGTATTGTTTTTCAACATTTGTTTATGTAGAGAGGAAGGAATAACAAGTTCACTTCCTTTCATTATGATGTCATCCACCACTTTGAGCTCATTTCTACAATTACAATAATCTTGTATTTTACCAGGCTATCCTTTCAGTATTGTACACTTAAGTTCTTTCATTCTTTCATCTGCAATGGTCTCTCTTTGTATTTGCGCTGTTCTGTCTTCGGTTATAGGCAGAGGTGTGACAACCATGTCCAAAAATGTATTTCTGCACGTTACTCCTTGTCTGCACTTCCTTTCTTATCCACTGCCGTGGACAGAGTATTAGCTGTGTACAAATATTTACCTTGAGTGTATACCATCAGATTTTAGCAGTCTGATTTCCATGCACTGGATCCTTACAGGACAGTCATTTAATGGTTTGTTCATAATGGACACCAAAGATCTGTGATGAGTTTCCAAATTTGACCATAAATGTAATGATGGAAATGCTCACATGTATACAATCTTTCTAACAACTCTTTTTTGATTTGAGCATACCTGGGCATGGTGCTTGTAGAGGCTTGGGATCCATAGGCAACAGGTAACCACTGCTTTTCATGTTGCTGCAGTCATGAGCCATGCTGGACCACGGCCAAGTGGGTCGTGGCCACTGCCCTTGCCGGTGACACCTGTCACTGCTCTCAGCTGGTTAACATTGGGACTGGAATTAGATTATGTATTTAAGTTGGAGTTTTTGTCACGGGCATTTGCCAGATTTTTGCTCAATACCTCGTTCCCGCACTCTCGCAATCCTGTTCCCAATCTCCCGTGTACCGATGCCTGCCTGCCCGCTGACCTGCCTTTTACGCCTAACGTTTTGGTTACCCCTGATCCCGTTGAGTGCCTGGCTGATTCCCAACCTTGGACCGAATAAACACTTTTCCTGAACTGCCTCTGCTCCTCCAGACTCCTGCATTTGCGTCCTGCCCCGCACGCATGGGTCATGACAAAACGATCTGGCCATTACAGGACCAGCAGGAAAGACTCGGCGTTACGGGGAACAACGCCAGTCAAACCGCCTGCTGGAGGACCAAGCATATTCTATCTGGGTGGGCTCCACGATGTTGTCCTCTTCTTACTTGTCACATGTAGCCCCTGTGTCATGATTACATCCCAACCACGACCCGCTCACCACCTCATATTTTTTTATACTCGGATTTTTCGGACTTTGAGAAAAACTTAAATTTATATGACCGGCTGCCTGACTGTGATTCAGATATTGACTGTGAATTTCCTGATCAGTCCCAATCTGTTTGTGCCACCGCCCCGCGCCTCCAGCTCCCGAGTGCCTTCGCCCGGTAGGTACAAGTGCTCGTTCTCCAATTTTTTTGGGAACCTGCTTGGCTAGCTACCCGGGTACTCCGTGTGGCGGCCAGAGGAGATGTCCAAGCAGGGTGCCCCCTTGTGCCTCCTGCTGTGCGGCGACCAAGACACCACCATCGTCCATCCACACCTCACCGGCAACAACCAAGCCAACAGACCCAGAGCTGATGGCGAAACCTCACAAAGTCTTCTATTGCGAAATGCGGGGGGAAATAGAGCAGCAGACTGACGAATTTCTGGTCCTCACGGCCCAGGTTCGATGGGAATCAGATAACCGGCCGAGCTCCGCGTCGAAGTAAAAGGGCAGAATTGGCGATCGAAGATAAGACTGCCAGAACACCTCCAGTGCGTGTTTTCCCAAAAGACAAAACTGAGAAACAATTTGCAGAGGGATTAAGTTCAGAGGATGGAGTGAATTCAGATAAAGACGAGACAAACTATTTTCCTCCAACAAAGAGAGGGAGGATTTAAATCATTCTTGCTCCATGCTGTTCCCAAGAAAAATCTATTATGCCCCATAATTTCTGCCAGTTCTCCTCTAGGAACCCTGACTCTGAGCCAGTCGGATTCTGTCTGAAGCCGTCGACTCTCATTCATGGGCAAGCACCCAGTTCACATGTGCTAAGTCAAACACAGAAAGTGCAACAATGCAGCGTTCTGCGGCCTGCGGTTTTTCAGGAGCCACTCTCTAAATCCCACACTCCTGTTCAGGCAGCGGCAACGGCTCCGTGGCCGCCTCCCGCTCCTGTCCAGCAGTTTTCTCCGGGCACTCCGGTTTCCTCCCGCATCTCAAAAATATGCAACATTAATTGGACACTCTAAATTGCCTTTAGGTGTGATTGTGAGTGCGACTGTTGTCTGTCTCTATGTGCCCTGTGATTGGCTGGCAACCAGTTCAGGGTGTACCCCGCCTCCTGCCCGTTGACAGCTGGGATAGGCTCCAGCACTCTCTGTGACCCTCGTGAGGATAAGTGGATAAAGAAAATGGATGGATGGATGGATGGATGGATGGATGGTTTTGTGGTATACCCCAGGTGTTGACACAATACCGTATGGCAGACGAAGAAATCTAAACCTCAAGCCTCATCTTCCAGAAGCCTGACGAAGCATCTAATTTACTGAACCATTTAGCTTTAGCAAATTGTGCCATGATTTCTTCTCTGGTCGGCAACTTAAAATGTTTTTCTTAAAATGTTCTTTTGATTGCTTTATTTAGATCCCTTGGATCTTGACATGTTCTCAGGACTCCTAATCTCTTTTGCAGAACAAGTGTGCTGACTCATTCCGTTTTTCAGTTTTTCTCACAGTGCAAATGGATTTTTTTTTGTTGTTGCAAGGATGCACAGCAGGAGGCACACTTTTATCCACATGTATTCTATGTAGATCCAGGTCCTTCAAAACAGTCTTTATATTCCTCCATGAGTGAATCCTGAACAGCTGCAGTGTCTGATTATGTTACCAAAATCTTTTGACGAGATAGAGCTTTATGCAAGCAATGAGACTGAGCACTGAGTTATACCCTCATATCCATGATCAATAGTTGTGCTCTTATCTTTCCATTTTTGTGTTTGAAGGTTGAAATACAACCCCCTTTTACAGGAACACATTCTCCAGTATAACCAGTCACTTTTGTATTCACAGGATTTTGCTCTTAACCTTCAATGTTTTGTAATCTTCTTCGGATATCAGATTTACATGAGCACCTGTATCAAGCTTGAATGGTATTATCGTCTGGTTCAATTAAATTGGCACAATTATTTTCTCTTTTTCAGTTGTGCAAGCCTGTACCACGTTCATGATGGACTCATCATCCTCAGCTTCCTCAACTGTGTGAACTTTATGTCTTGAAGGCGCTCTGCAGCATTTAGCATAGTGATTGCTTTTACCACAGTTGTTACATCGTTTTCCAAATGCAGGGCATGATTTTGGCTCGTGACTGCCTCCACACTTATTGCATTTAAACTGCTGGTTTCTCTTTTTGTTTGGTACATGTTTTCTTTTTCCTTTGTACTTTATGAATGGCATGCTGTGCTGTATCACCTCTTAGCAACTCTTTTGCTTGGGCTCTGGTAGTTTCTGCAGCTCTAAACATATTGACACACTTATCCAACGTAAGTCCAGTTTCTCTCAGTAGTCTTTCTCTTAGTGCATTGATCATTGTGCCACAAACAATTCTATCTCTCACTCGTGAGTCTCTCAGAGTGTCAAATTCACATGCTTCGCTCAGTGTGTGAAGCTCTGCCAAGTACCAGTCAAACGGTACTCCTTGCTTTTGCTCATGTGGTAAAAACTTGTACCTCTCAAAGGTCTCATTTTATCTTTTATCTATCAAAGTATTCCTAAAACTTTGCTATTAGCTGTGCCAGTGTAAAATAAGTTTCATAAGTTAAAAACTATTGTATATACCCAAGGCATCTTCCCCTATGACATATAAAAGAATGTAAGCATTCAATTTTTCATCATCTCCCCCTGCTCCACTTGCTGTCAAGTATATATTAAATCTTTGCTTGAAACGCTTCCAGTTACCAGCAAGGTTACCAGTCAGCTGCATAGCGCTAGGTGGACTTAGCTTGTCCATGTTCGCATGTGAGGTCTAGCACGCGTGTAGCACACGTACTAACCAAACCACTCTTGGGTTACTTCACATCTCCTCCACCCAACTACTGAGCATGTCAGGGAATGTAGTTGTTATGCTATCTAACCCATAACACCTCACCCACCAAACAGAACCACCCTAGCTCCAAAATCCAATCTGACCCATGAACATTGTTCTGCCCATTAGGCAAGTTGTAGTTAATTCATACAAACTCTTATTTTGAAAGTTATCCTTTAATTTTGACAAAGGAGTCGTGACATGAACAAAGCTGAGAGATAAAAGATCATCGGGCATGAGTCAAATCCATTGCAGTAAAAAGCGAAAGGATGCCTATATTCAGTCTTAATCATATTGTGGTGCTCACAAGACAGTGAAGAACAATTGAAACTTTACTTTGTAAGCAGAAGAAGGATCAACCATGACGAACAGGTGCTAGGTTACCTAGGGACCAGACACACTACTGCTTAATGACCCCTTATGATGACTACAACAAATGGCCTCAGCTTTCCTTTGGTTGGACGCGGGTCTTCATTGCCGTCCTCGGGAGCCAGGCCTGGAGGTGGGGCTCGAAGGCGAGAACATGGTGGCCAAGCCTACACCCATGGGACCCGCATGGGTGCAGCCTGAAAGGGTAACATGGGTCCACCTTCCCAAAGGCCCACCACCTGTGGGAGGGACCATAGAGATGGAATGCATTGTGAACTGGGCGGTGACCCAAGGGGTCTTGGCATTCTTATCCCCAGCTACAGAAGTTGTCTCTATGGACGTGGTACGTCACCCCTCTAGCAGGTAAAGAACCCGAGATGGTGTGCAAGGTCAGGTTTCCCTCCACACATAGCTTGGGCTCTGGTACCAGTCCTCCCGAGAGTCCTGTCTGTGGAACATTGAACCAGCTGTTCAAGCTTGGCAGTGTGCTCAATATTGCCCAACCAGTCTACATGTTTTTTTTTTTTTTTTAAATTCGGAGATGGCAGTGGAACATCTGTTATGTATTATTGTATATTGTGTTTTATTCTCTGTTCTCTTTATTGTCCTATTATGCTTTTAAGTTGTTATCATGCGGGTCTTTGTGACACTGTTTCCTTTCATACTTTTAAGTCCTTATGATCTAATGCGGTTTCCTCTAATGCTCTTGGGACCGTGTGACACAAACTCTTTGTGTCCTTTGTGACACAGAAGTCTGAAATGTTTCAAGGATTACCTATATAAAGACAGACAACAAGGCTTCTTCTTACGACATTTTTGGACTGGCTGGAACATTCGCTAACTTGGAATACCCGCTAGGAAAAACATTTGCTTGTTTGGGAATACTCATTCAACCTTGGTGCTATTCGCCATTGTGGCTCAAATACTCTGTTCTGGAACACCTATTTTGTGTTAGCCATTTCATCGTGTTTGTGTTGTGTTGATGTGTGTGAGATTAAATTTTCAGAAATGCAATACAACTGCCTTGTCTCATTTTGCTGGTTTGAACAAAGGGGACGTTGGTCTAAATTCACACGTAACACATGTCCCTCTGCCAGTACTCTGGGTCCTGTTGAGAGTATGGGGTGTGGAACCCCCATAGCAAAGGCTCTTCGGTCCCTGTACGACCAGTGTCAGCATTTTCACCACATTGCTGGCAGTAAGTTGGACTCGTTTCCAGTGACGTTTCAACCCCGCCCAGGCTGCCCTGTGTCACCAATTATGTTCATAACTTTCATGGACAGAATTTCTAGGCGCAACCAAGACGTAGAAGGTATCTGGATTGGTGGCCTCCTTATAGCATCTTTTGGTTTATGCAATGAATGAATGAATATATGTCATTTAATGAATGAATGACATTGATTGCCATTATATGAAACTGTACAATGAAATTGGAGAGCATCCTGTCAGTGCATACGTAAAAGCAAGGTGAAAATGAAAAAAAAAAACGTGTAAAATGGAATGCATAAAAAGTAGTGCTCAAAATGTTGAAATCAGCACGCCTTTGCATAAATAGGGCAGGTTGAGGAAAGATGTGAGTTCCGACGTAGTGATGGCTTTTGGGTGTGTTCCTCAGTCTGTTGGTCCTTGCTTTTGTGCACCTGTACTACCTTCTAAATGGCAGGCACTCAAACAGTTGATAACCAGGGTGTGTAGTCTTTCAGTAATGTTCCGAGCTCTGTTGAGGTACTGAGAGAAATAAATGTCTGCCGTAGAGGGGAGAGTGCAGCCAACGATCTTTTATATCGCTTATATCATCAGCGAATCTGACAATGATCGGAATCAGAATCAGATTCAGTGGCCAAGTATGTAACAACACACGAGGAATTTGTCTCTGGCAGTCGGTGCAGGCCTGGTACAACATTCATGTTGAGTACTGAGAAGAAGAACAAACTAAAAAAAATGAAGACCAAAAGACATTGAATTAATGTATAGTCAGTGAAGAGTTACTGGATCCTGGTTGGGAGTGGAGGGTGGGGAGCACTGGAGTACCTGGTGATTCAAAGCAAACAAAGAAGCTGTAGAGCTCATTTACCAATTAATCACTTGTGTCACATCACAGCCTCTGAAGTTTGAGAGGTTTTTTTAAACCATGGCTCACCTCCCAAAGTCTGTTGCTGGCAAGATAGGACTCTATCCTCCTCTTATACTCCTTTTTGGTATTTTTGACACATTTGTTCAGTTCAGCTCGAGCCGTGCTGTTAAGAGCTCTGTCACTCGAACTGAATCCAGTGTTTCCATACAGAACTTTATGTAGTCCAGTTCATCCCCTGTGTATCTGACTAGGTCGTGGTGTACAAAAAGGTCTCAGTCTGTTTGTTGAGAGCAGTCCCGAAGTTCACTGAGTGCAGTCTCTGGCCAGGTTTTTACAGACTTTGTGTTTGGCCTGGATCTGCATTTGAGGATGGTGTATGAAGAGATGAGCAGCAGGGAGATGTTGTCTCACTCATCAATGTTGGGGGGTGGGGGGGGGGAAGATTATGTAGCCGTGCTTGATGTCGGAGTACATGTGGTCTAAAATGCACAATCTTCGGATTGGCCTTGTTAAAGACCCCGGCTATAATGCAAACACCTTCTGCACTTCATTGATGACATTCAGCAAATGAGAGAGATCATCTTTAGTGTTAGCATCCGCTGGGATTTACAAAGCCGTGATGATGGTTCCAGTTAGCTCCATCGGGACGTAAAAGGGCCAGTATTTAGCAAGGACTCAATGTGAACAGTGTCCCTCAAAAAGCATAGTGTTTTGTTAGAATTCCAACTTCTCCATTTTGTTCGTGATGGATCTGGCGTTGTTCAGGGACAGACTTGAAAGCGGTAGTCTCTGTTGGTTGTTCTTTAGCCTGATCAGGCAGCCAGACCAATGGCCCCACTTCTGCTTCCCCTCCCTCCTCCGTTGCTTCACTGGCCCAACAACAATCCACGGTGAGCCCGGCAGTCTGGCCAGCTTGCCAGTAATTTTGTTTGCGTTGGAAGTCGCTTGAAATTGCTATATTGTGTCAATAACCGAAGTCCAAAAGTTTGTGGCATCTGTAGCAATGTAGTGCTGAGGCATACAGCTTTCACGATCTGACCTTGGATCAGTCGAAGAATAAACACCCTGAATTAGTCACCTGTCAGTCACAGGGCACATATCGACACCAGTGCTGAGCAGGAATTGATCCCACACTGCCCACACCAGTCAGGCATGTGTACCACTACACTATCAGTGTGGATGGCTATAATATGTGTTAAACCAGTATATGTTTCTTTTTTTTTTCATCTATTATGTCAAGTCCATATCAAATCAAATTATCTTCAGCGGTCAATGTGCACTTGCACACAGCACACGTTCAGTACCCATATGATCGTCAAATCTTACGACTTGGTCATTTCCCTTTAACACAGTTTCTTTCCCTGTTTCCGAAACTCTACATAAACAGCGTGGGGCTTTATAGCCTTGTTTTCTGTCTGTTGGTGCACTGGTGCCAGCATCCGACACTAGCTCCCTGCCACTTTCACAGGCTGTAAACATCTGGGCAAGGGCTTTCATCTGGTTGATGTGGCAAGAGGACCCAGAGGCTCGGGACTAACGCCACAATAAAAGCAGTCTCCTGCACTTGTTTTAGTGAGGTTCAAACTTGCCACGGTGACAAGCTGTGCTGGAACGAGTCAAAGAGGAAAGAAAAAAAAATCTTTGCAGCCCAACACCACAAATTAATAGTTTCTTCCAGAAGATAAACTCATTCCACTGTAGACTCATTAATTAAAATGGCACGTATTTTTTTGCTAATTCAGTGTCGTATTTCCATGTTTCCATTATTAATAATGTTTTAAAAATTATTTGGTGTGCTTGTTGTTAAAGCAACATTATATACTAAGGACTTAAATGTCAAACAAATCAGCAGCTACCCAAGTTGTTTATTAAACAAGTGGACCAGCACAGACACAGTGACATAGTGTTGTGTTAGTATCAGCTTATCCAGATTTTTTGAGTACATTATAATGTTTAGAGATATTTCAGGACATCTATATTACAGTCTAGAAAATAAATAATCTTGTGTGAAATAATCTTTTAGACTTTTTAGGTTAAAATTTTAACTCAAACCAAATGACAAGGGGGCTGCAATAACTTTTTTTCTTTGTTTCAGAATTTGTCTTCAATTGTTCTTCAAATTTGTCTTACTCATCTTACTCATGACATCATCATGAGACAGAATGAAAATCATGCACAAGAGTCATGAAAACAAAATATTTTGACATAATTTTGAAGTTGTTGGGCACAAAATGAGGATGAATTAATTTGTTTTCTCAAGAAACGTGAGTTCTGTTAAATATGGTGCTTTACTATTCAAATTTATATTGTAAAATAGGTTATGTTGTTTCATTGCTTTTCTTTCATCACTGACAGGTTTAAGATATTTTGCACGTCAACATTATTGAAAAATATTTACCAATGGCCTCCCCTTACTGGAAGCCGCTTGACAATTGTCCATTGGGTTGCTCTGATAAGAATAGTAAGAAACATTAAGTGTGTTCTTTTGTTGTGGAACCCCCACTTATCATATTTGGAATTTTGCAGTTAACTATAGACAAGAGGAGAAATCACAAGCCAATGTACTTTGCTTCTGTGGTGGCATAAATTGTTGCTTGAAGATTTATTTATTCTTTTTTTTTTAACTTTTGTTTAAGCCTGTCCACTTCATTTTTGGATGCCCATCCAAACCAGAGAGCTCTGATTGAATTTCTCGCACTAGAACAGGGACCATACTAAAGATTTTTTTCAAATATAAATGGAGTTTGGGTTATGTGAGTAATGATGACGCATTATGTTGATGTCATCAGCGGTCACTCTATGATCTTATCTGTTCAATGCCCAAACCATAGCACTAGACCCAGGAAAAAGTAACTTGAAGTTTGCTGTTGTCCTTTGCCTTTGATCCTGGACACCCGCTTTTTGACCATGCTGTAGCATTGCAGGTTTCCCAGAGATTTTCCAACTTTGAGAAACTGTTAAGTGGTGTTTTTTTTTAAATTACCCTTCAAACTGTTTTACAATACACACTGTTAAATTCCCCCTGCTCCTCAAAAGAAGAATTATTATCCATCCATCCATTTCTTAGCCGCTTATCCTCACGAGGGTCGCAGGAGGGCTGGAGCCTATCCCAATTGACAACAGGCAGGAGGCGGGGTACACCCTAAACTGTTTGCCAGTCAATCGCTGGGCACATAAAGACAAACAGTCAC
Source organism: Syngnathoides biaculeatus (assembly GCF_019802595.1). Taxonomy (NCBI): domain Eukaryota; kingdom Metazoa; phylum Chordata; class Actinopteri; order Syngnathiformes; family Syngnathidae; genus Syngnathoides; species Syngnathoides biaculeatus. Next base: position 2,552,188 of record NC_084658.1, read on the forward strand.
ACTCACAATCTATTTAGGGTGTCCAATTAATGTTGCATGTTTTTGGGATGAGGGAGGAAACCGGAGTGCTCGGAGAAAACCCACTCAGGCAAGGGGAGAACATGTAAACTCCACACAGGCGGCTCCGAGATTGGACCCGGGACCTCAGAACTGTGAGGCCAACGCTTTCCAGCTGAACCACTGTGCCTCCTAGAAGAATTATTAGTATTAGTTATGTAAGACCAACACTTTTAGTGTACAATAAGTCTTTGAATTATTTTAAATAACATTGTTATGCTGTGCTCACCACTGTTTTGCTGATGGCTTTGGAGTTCATACATCGTCTGATTAAGCTTTATGCAGAAATTGAGACTGTTATCCGTTCATCGTGAACGTAACTAAATCTTATTTGCTATGATGCTGGTATGATGGCGAACAGTTCTTGCTGACAAAGACATGCCTTTTATTTGTTTGATTATCTTGTCGTTATGCAAATTTGGCAATATGTTTAATGGCAACGTCAAGTACGAAAGCTTTGGCATACTGCCCATCTGAGAATTTAAACACACAGCAGAACCCTCCATCGCCACAAAGGCTGTCCATTTTTGTTGAAAACTTCGGTACTCATATTTTTTTCTTTGAGCGACCTTTGTCAAAAGCATTTCCATAATTAGTTGTTCCGACACGATCTGCTTTAGACCCTTCTGCACTTGTGGACTTCGAATACCACGGAAAACCTACGGCAACTCACCAGGCCAACGAACGTAGTCATTAGCGTTGCCTCCCACATCAAACTACGGCAACCCCACTAGGACAAACCTCTGCACGACCGGAAGTCCGAATGATGTTGTATTAAATAAAAGGCAGCACTCATCAATTGACTCTTGTCCAATCAAACTGCTTGGATGGAACTATCTGTTGTATATTGTATCATAGTTAGTAGCTTTATTTATTATATTTTCCAAGTATCTCTCTGAACATTGTTTGTCAGCTGTGTATTCAGAACTACTTGAACTACAGCATGTTTCTGTTAAAATAGAGGAAAAAATATGTTTTGAGGTTGTTTTCATCTGCATCTGGTTCTACCTGCTCTTCCTCCTCATTTTTCTTCTTCACAACCACCAACCACATCTTGACAGATACAGTATATCATTTTAACCAAATAAAAAGTAACAGAAATAATGTTGTACAGGATACAGATTTTGTGGTTGAAATGTTGAATTTGGATTTTGCACAGAATAAACAGAGTTAGAAATGTTTAAGTGCAAAAGAAAATGTTCCTTGGTGCATAAAGGACAAGTTATAAAAAAAGTAATTGATGTAAATCAATGGAATCTTAATCTAAAATTATAATATTTGATTAGAATGCTTTAATATTAACTTGATTCTTTCTCCTGAGTCAATGTTTCCTCTTAAGATTTGATAAGGAACCATTAAACAATGTGTTAAGCACATTGATCCTCGAAGAAAACAAGTAATCATCAACAGCCACTAATGACTTTCCATTTGTTTCACAGAGGAGTGACTGAGCAGTCCTTCACCCCACTGCCTCTGTTTCATTTATTTCTACTTTTTTTCTCTCTTTTGGCTACCTGCCCTCTCCTAACTTCCCACTTTCCCAGATCTCATTCAATACCCATCTCAGGGTCTGACAATATAGCCCCCCTCCCATCTCTGAAAGGACACAGGTGACTGAGCCCACAACTGCCCTGGCGTCACAAGGATGATACATAACAGTTCAGCCTCGAATGACAAATCCAGCTGACACTGGGCAGAGAAGAGATATATTGATTTTTCAATGATTAATAAGTGGAAAATAATTGTGTTTCATTAAGATGGATGGAGTTTCATTTAGTCCTGTCTCCTTTTCTTCACTTCAGCACGAGGCAAGCAATCAAATCTCCTCTTACTGGAACCCATTACCCTGGTATGGCCATTGCAAGTGGCTGGCCATATTCCGGCACAAAGTAAACAGACAAACTAAATCGTGGCAAAGAAAACTGTAAACGTTAGTGTCTAGGACTCATTATAGACATCATGATAACAGTAGATACAAGAATGTTACATTTTGAACATAATGCACCTTTAAATAAGTGGTCTCAAAATAACTACAAAAATAAAACAACCATTATTATTGCAGCTGGGATTGGCCTTTGACAAGGGACACTTCCTTGACTTGAGTCAATATAAATTATGACTCATTAACTTATTACAAGTTTTTGACATTAATATATGAATTTAGTTTTGCTACCTACTCCTGGTTCATATCTGTAGGGTAGCAATGATCAGTGTATTTATTATCTTATGAGCAGTGCAGTGATATTCTTACTTTGCTATATGCCAGTTTAACCCTCTGTTAACCAAGCAGGGTTCCAGGTTATCTGAAATTATGACCATCTTTTTTCAATGTTAAAAATGGACAAAAAGATCATATCCATGTTCAGATTGAAAATCAGATTTGATTGACCTACTCTGTTGACCCATGTTGCATTTTTGCACATAGTGAAAAGTGGTCCTAATGTACCATGTGCAAAAATGCAACATGGGGCAACAGAGGGATTATGTAAGATACTGAAAAACTATAAAAGAACAAAACCAAAATACAATAGAGGCATAACATTATTAAATAAATTAGTACACATTTTGAAAATCTACGTATAGAGCAACATCAGCATATTGTTCAGAGGTGTCATGAGCCAGGCTGGACCACGGCCAAGAGGGGCATGGCCACTGCCCTGGCCGGTGACATCTGTCATCGCTCTCAGCTGTTTAACATTGGGACTGTAATTAGATAATGTATTTAAATTTGAGGTTTTATTTAAGTTTGAGGTGGAAACAGATCCGTTGCCTCGCCACGCCCATGTCGCAGTTTCAACAGACGCGCTGCTGACCCACGCTCACACCGCGGTATCCACCGACCCGTTCCCGAACCTAGCTCATGTCGCTGATGGCAACAGATCCACTGCCGCGTCACATCCATGTCACAGTGGCGACAGAGTTCAAGTAAGCGTCGAAGTAAAAGGGCGGAATTAGCGATTGAAGATGAGCCTGCCAGAGTACCTCCAATGTCTGCTTTCCCAAAAGACAAAATTTAGAAATGAATTGCAGAGGGCTTAAGTTCAGAGGGTGGAGTGAATTCAGATAAAGACGAGGCAAACTATTTTCCTCCAGTAAAGAGGGGGGAAGACTTTATCATTCCCGTCGCTCCATGCTGTTCCCAAGAACAATCTATTTATGCCCCTCTGTTTCTGCCAGTTCTCCTCCGGGAACTCTGACGCTGAGCCAATCGGATTCCGTCTGAGGCCGTCGAATCTCATTAATGGGCAAGAGCCCAGTTCAGATGTGACAAGTCAAACAGCAAAAGAGCAACAATGCAACGTTCTGCGGCCTGTGGTTTTTCAGGAGCCACTCTCCAAATCCCATGCTCCTGTTCTGGCGGCGGCAACGGCTCTGTGGCTGTCCCACGTTCCTGTACAGCAGGCAGCAATGGCTCGTCGGCCGTCCCACGTTCCTGTCCAGCAGGTGGCGATGGCTCGTCGGCCACCTCATGTTCCTGTCCAGGCAGTCGTCTCACCTCCCTTTTTTGACGGCGACAGGTATTCTTCCGTCTCCCGTTCCTGTCTCGACAGCGACAGGTATTCGGCCGCCTCACGGACATGTTTCATTTTTGTGTGTGTGATTCTTTTGTTTTGGCTGGGATCTGCACCTAAAAGATGGGGTCTTTCTGTCATGATCCAGGCTGGACCATGGCCAAGAGGGGTGTGGCTACTGCCCTGGCCGGAGACACCTGTCACCGCTCTCGGCTGTTTAACATTGGGGCTGTAATTAGATAATGTATTTAAGTTTGAGTTTTGTCACTGGCATTTTCCAGTTCGTTGTGTTTTTTAGTGAGTTGCACTGTGTTGCTGTGTGCAGAAACTCCTGCAATAAAACCTACTGGTCATAATGCCATGGACCCGGAGTCCTGCATTTGAGTCTCCCCCACACCAGAGGTTCATGATAAGAGATAGTTTTAAAACGCTAGGAAAAGCTGTAATCCCTTTGCTTGAATGCGTTTTCTCTGGGAACTTGGGTTTCCTCTCACATCCCAAAAACATGCATTAAATGGAGACTCTAAAATGCCCCTAGGTCTGATTCCGAGTGTGAATGTTGTCTGCCTCTGTGTGCCCTGTGATTGGCTGGCAACCAGTTCAAGGTGAACCCCGCCTCATGCCCGATGACAGCTGCGATAGGTTCCAGAACTCCCGCAAGGAGTGAGGATAAGTGGCTCAGAAATTGAATGGATGGATGGATGAAAAGCTGTTTTTGTACGAACTCTCACTGGTTTTAGCTTTTTAGGAGTCATATGGCAGTAAGAAAGAAAGTTCTTCAGTCTGAAAGTCATGCATTTAAATTTTATGTCTGGCCTCAGGTAAGAAGTATGACTAGTCTGTGCTGGGGGCCATAGGAATTGTTGATGATGGCTTTTCATTTTTACTGATGGTGGTGCACTAATTTACATTTGACTCCAGTCTTGAATTTATCGATGAAGAATCTGTGTAAAAAATAAAGACCTTTGTATGGTCAGCCAATGATCGGTACTGTTTTGAAACAGAGATTTTATCACCCCAGTAAATGTCAGTATTATGTAAATCCATACGACATGTTTGTCAGTGTCCAATGTACTGTAAATATGCATCATTGGAGCGATAAAGCCATATGAAAGGCTGTTTTCAATGAAGTCGGCAGGGATGTTCTGGTTGTGGGGGTGGGACTCTGACTTCTGGTCTTCCATTCTAATATTCCTTTGTATCACTTTAATGTTCATATAATGACATCCCCTCCAAGTTTGTGTCATGGTCCATCAAGAATCATAATTGTAAAGTGATTCATTGACTGATGTTGTCAACATGGCTACTGTCAAGAGAAACCGATCCGCCATAAAAAGAATATGACTCTCTAATGAATATATCAATAACCAGTGACAGGTGAAGGAGTGCCCCTGACGACATTTCAAATAAGCACTAACACCCCAATAGTGGAAGGCTTCATTTGTTTTGGTGCACCACACTGAGGCACAGCTTGTGTGGTAATAACACAATTACAGTAAAAACAAAGCAAATTTATTTGGTACAATATAGCACATTTCCTACACACGGGAGCACAATGTGCTTTACATGATTAAAGCATTTTAATAAATAAAGACAAAGAATACCAAACATAGTTTAAAACACACACACACAGTTGTGTTCAGAATAATAGCATTCCCATATTAGTAGCAAGATAAATTACTGTTTTTGTTCAATTTTCAACTTCTACAATCCAAGTAAATTTTTAGAAAATTTTGTAAAAGGTGTACCTACTAACGAACTAAACTAACAGACCCAACAGGCATGAGGATTATACTTCTGATTCTGTGAAACTGAATCATTGACTGACAGGGGCATCTTCAAAATAATAGCAGTGCCGAGTTCAATTAGTGAGGTCATTGATTGTGTGTGTGTGTTGTTAAAAATGTGGCCTTTATTTAAGAATCAAGGACTTTGCATATGATGACTGTGCATTTGTCCTTGAAAAAAGAGAAAATGGGTCCTTCAAGACACTGTTCTGAAGTAGAGCGTTATTTGATTGAGAAATTAATAAAAGTGAGCGTTATTTGATTAAGAAAATAATAAAAGTGAGAAAACATATATCAAACACTTTAAAATGGGAGCCACATAAGAAAGACGAGGAAGAAAAAGTAAACCTACTGTTCGAACGTAGAATAACCAAAATGGCAGAGACTCGGAAAATTATCAGCACCAGGAGGATCAAACAAGCTCTAAGATTGCCTGTGAGTACTGATTGTCTCAGACGACGTTTATGTGAAGCCTAACTACCACCGAGAAGACCCCGACAAGTCCCATTGTTTAAAAAAAGACATGCTGAAGTGGTTGCAATTCGCCAAAGAACACAATGACTGGTCCAAAAAGAAATGGTGTAATATTTTATGGACTGATGAGAGGAAGATTGTTCTTTTGGATCCAAGGGCCACAGACACTGAATTCAAGCCACAGTACACAGTGAAGACAGATAAACTATTTCCAACTTTCTTACTTTGAAATAGAAACTGCAGTGTCCTCAATGCATTTCTGTTCATTACATACAATTTATTTGAGTAATTTTGAGGTTTACTCACCTTTTTATGCATACTAATATTCATCCATCCATTTTCTTTGCCGAGTGTCCTCACTAGGGTTGCGGGGAGTGCTGGAGCCTATCCCAGCTGTCAACAGAGGCGGGGGACACCCTGAACTGGTTGCCAGCCAATCGCAGGGCACATGGAGACAAACAGCCTCACTCACAATCACACCTAGGGGCAATTTAGAGTGTCCAATTAATGTTGCATTTTTTTGGGATGTGGGAGGAAACTGGAGTGCCCGGAGAAAACCCACACAGGCATGGGGAGAACATGCAATCTCCACACAGGTGGAGGCGAGATTGAACCCGGTTCCTCAGACATGTATGACAAAAATGCAATTTTTAATATGGGGACAATATGTGCTTGTTTGTTTTGTTTTGTTTTGTTACCCGAGGTTTGTTTAATGTGTGTTTTAACTGTTTGGTTACATTTAGGTATGCTGGAATTTGTGTGCATGAAACCCTATTTATGAGCTGTGTGCAATATCGTGACCTCCTGGTCGGTGCTGTTGTATGGTAAGATAGGGTAAATTTAGCATGACCTTCTGTCTTACCGAGTGGATACTATATGCCTTTGCTCTTCCTTGTAATTAAGTGAGAAAGGCTCCTTACCTGAGCTAAAACAGCATCCATATGTTTTGTATAACTCATCACCGCAGCAAAAGGTATCCTGGCTGAAAACATGTCTCAGAAAGCAAGGTATCTCAGGTTGCCTTTAAATTTGTTGAACTCTGAAATTGCTTCAATTTCTTGAAGATATTCTTGATTGAGAAGTCCCAGTGGAAGTACTAATAAGCAATGTCCGCCATCCGGTGGTGAATAATGCTATTAACGCTTAAAACTGATCAGGTATAGTAGAGGAAATATGCTTATAAATGGCTCCAGCCCATTTTTTTAATGAATCTAGGCTGATAATAATGTTCTATGTTCTTTTTGCTTGCAGATTTGTGTCTGTTCTAGTGTTTGCTTCTAAACATACATTATCTAGAACAGTACAAAGATAATGGTTTTATTTATGAAAGGCTGCATCACATTTGACTGGATTAAAGTTGCATTTGAGAGTTTCAGTCTCAGAACCCAAATCTGGCTGAGTAGCTGTAACGGTCAGATTTGTACTTTGTATAATGTATATATATATGTATATAGAGATATATTATATAATATATATATTATATATATTATATTATATATATATATATATATAATATAAAATTATATATATATATATATATAATATAATATATATATTGTATATATATATTATATTGTATACTTTGATTTGTATTTTTGTATAAGTTGTAGTTGTAGAACGAGCGACAAATTATTGTATTCGATTATTCTCCTCTAATGACACCCCAAATGAAACAAACCTTGATTGTATAGGCAGTTTTCATTTGCAGTGAATATACTTTATTTCTTAAAATTATTATTGTAGATATTTGAAGCAGATGGAGATACAACATATGTTGCCGATTCATGTATTTTGATGACGAGAGCCTCAAAGTTATTATACATTGACAAAATACGATTTGGCGGCATGGTGGCCCGGGTTCAATCCCAGACCCGCCTGGGTGGAGTTTGCATGTTCTCCCAGTGCCCGGGTAGGTACTCCGTTTTCTTCCCACATCCCAAAACATGCAACATTAATCGGACACTCTAAATTGCCCCTAGGTGTGACTATTAGTGCGGTTGTTTGTCTCCATGTGCCCTGCAATTGGCTGACAACCAGTTCAGGGTGTACCCCCGCCTCCTGCCTGTTGACAGCCGGGATAGGCTCCAGCTCTCCCCGCAACCCTTGTGAGCATAAGCGGCAAAGAAAATGTATGGATGGATGAAAATCCGATTTGTCCATATACCCTACCCTGGCCTGTAAAATATGTCTAATCATGCATAGAAGAAGCCTGGGTAGGATACAAAGACTTCATGTTCCAAGCTTAGTTTTTTTAAGTTCAAGCTCGCATTACATGAATTACATTTTCTGCCATAAAAAAAATCAGAATTGTACCTGAACCATGTACAAGTACTGTGTAATCTCAACCAAGCAATGTGTCTAATATCAGTTACATTGCTTTGACAACCAAGATGTAAACAACAATTCTAATTTCTCATTTTTCTCCCTATTGTGAGAGTTTGTCTGTGTATAATCATCTGCACACTTCACGGGGAAACATTAGCGATACTTCACCCAAATAACGTCTAGTCTTAGCCATGATTCATCACATGGTGTCTAGTCTAATAGCCTAGGTAATGAGAAATGGTTTTGTTTAGTTGGGGCTTTTGTCACATTGTCCACAATGGTTTTGATAACTGAATGAAGGAATGAACATTGATTGCTCTTTGGCATCATTCATGAATCCTTTTTTGATTATTACTGGTGTCTGAATGTCCATGTTATCGGTCTCCTACATGATGGTGGGGTTACTCACCTGCTGTGTACACCTACCATCCTGCAGCCGGTGTGGCAGATAAAAATGTTCCCGAAACACAATTAAAGGGCACTGGGGTGCTTCATTGCTACATCACGCCAGGGCTACCTGTCTGTGCCTGCCACATAAATAACATCTCAATTGCCAGTGCCGGGTTCTGAATGGCTGATTTATTTTATTTTAATATGCTTGTCAAGGAGGTACGGCCTGAACTGAGGGTCTCATAATGGGGGTGGGGAAGTGGTTCATCTCCCCCTCTGTCTCCAGCGGAAATGTTTGGTGCCAAAAATCTCCTTTTGCTATTTGTGCATAAAGTCAGTGGTGGAATATAGTAGTAAACATGGTACTCTAAATAGTAGTTGTCAGCACATAATTAGCGCTTACATGGAATTGATCAGCAAAGCAAAACAAATATACAGTTTTTATAGAGCACATTTCATACAAGGTAACTCAATATGCTTTGCATAAAAAAATATAAAAAAAACAGCTTCCAAACATTTAAAACAAAGAGAAAAATAAAAATACAATGAAAACAGCGTGCAGTGCAAGAAATATCATTTAAAAGTGGAAATGCTCTAAAAAGCATGAAAAAATTTTTAAGCAGGCCTTAAAAACATACACACTTGTGGCTGATGTCACCTCTGTTGCCAATTTATTCTATTTGTGTACCTCTGTGCTCCACTATTTGTCTATCTGATCTCGAGATCTTAGAGATCGACATTCCATTATCATTTCTTTCATGTATTCAGGACGGAAACTATTTAGCATCCTCAATGAGCTGCAGCTGTTTAGTTCTCTTCTGGGGAGTCCAGTCAGAAGACCATTCCAAAAGTCAACTCTACTTTTGATAAAAGGATTAATGATCTTTTCTTGGTCTGCTTGGTACATCCAAGCCTTTACTCTCGCGATGTTCTTCAGATGGGTGATTAGTATGACTGAAGTTTGTATCGCGATAAAGTTTTGCCACACTTACCAAGAAAAGTAACTTAGTTACTTTAATGATTACTTTATTTTTAAAGTGGTGGCACAGTGACCGACTGGTTAACACATCTGTCTCAACGTTTTGAGGACTGGGGTTCAAATTCCATCCCTGTCTGAGGCCCCTGTCCTCTGCGTGGAGTTACTCTGGGTACCCGGCTTCCTACCACATTCCATACACATGCGTGGTTCATTGAGGGAAGACTCTAAATTCACGTGTGATTGTCTCTGTGAATGTTATTTGTTTTTATGTGCCCTGCGATTGCCTGGCGATCAGTTCAGGGTGTACCCTGCCTCTCGCCCAAAGATAGCTGGGATAGGCTCCAGCATGCCGTTGACCGAGGTGAAGATAGCGATACAGAAAGTGGATTTTTAAAGTAGTTTTCATTTAAGCAACCTTATAAATTACATTCACCAACTGCCAAGTGGCAGTAATGTTGCATATCCACAGAACTAAAGTGTGTTAACTGTAGATATAGTCGACAATACAAAGTACATGTTACAGAATGACATAAAAAAGACCCAATAAACTAAACATGCACGAAACCGTTCGCAGGTTGCACTGTCATGTATTGACATATATATATATATATATATATATATATTCTGATAAGGCATTGAAATTGCTTACTACTGATATATAGATTATGGTAATCAGGTGAGGATACAGTATGTCTGTTTGGAAAGCGGAAGTGGCATTTAAATGTTAGCTGAGCAACAACGATGTTTTATTGACATCACAGGGAAATGTATTAAAGAATGTTGTTGCTCCCTACACGGAGTGACATATATTTGAATCAAATAAGCAGCTGCAGAGAACCACAAGGGTTCCGTTGATACCAGACATGATTTTGTTTTCCTTTTTTGCAATTGAGCGATTTAATTAAGCCAACTGATGTAGTTGATTTCTCATCATCCCAGTTTTCTCATGGAGAGTTAGCGGTACACTCTCAATAAAAGCATTTTTACTCCCAGGCAATAAGGTTAGAAATTGAGATTAATTCCAACTGGGAAGTGATCTTTACTTATTTTTCTTGTGTTTGAATCACATCCTGAAATTGATCTTTCTGACATAGTAAATGCTTTATGGGCACTAACTCAAAACATAGCCTTCCGACTGGTTTCTTGGCTCGATGGTCACTGAAGTAAGAATAATTTTATTGTGTTGTTTTTCCATAATTAAAAGATGTTTCGCAATAGCTTCGTGTTGTATAACCTAAAAGATCATCGCCATAGCTTTGTATAACCAGCAATGTCATAAAAGAATGTTTGGATAACCAGCAATGTCATAAAAGATGTCTTTGTTATGTATGATGTTGAGCCACGCCATCTGTTGGTAACAAAGAATAGTGTGGCGTCAGGCGGGATGAATTGGCCACTCACCCCTCCTTCCGCACACGCTTAGAGTATAAAAGGAGAACTTTGGATACTCTCGGTAGAGTCTGCTGCGGGTTGCGTACGGATGCCCAGCCGGTATTGAAGCTGCTCTACCTGGAGTGTTGGCTCTCCCTCCTATTGGCGCACGGTAAGAGCTGGATATTCTTCTAAGAGCTGGTTGGATATTACTTAGCTTCATACCATGTGATTTGTACTTGTGCTTGTGTTACCATTTCTGTGTGGGACCAATAAAGTGCCAATTGTTGGTAGCCAGAAGTGTGTCTTGTCTTCATTTCTGAGTGCCTATCTCCGACGAACCTATTAAAATTTGATACCGAACTCCTGAGTGAGGTATCAGAAATGTTTTAAAACAGTCACGTATAAAGATGTAGTGTGAAGACGCATTAATTGAGCTTCTTAATACTGACCCCTTCACTGAAGAACTGTACTCTAGAAAAGGAAATGAAAGAGAATTGCCATTAACTCACAGAAGTGAGCATTAGACCCCGAAGGTTGTACTAAATCCCGTATTCACTCATGTTGAATGCAACAACACTAATCGTTAATGAGTAATTATAAAATAAAAGGCGTGGATGAAACACTATTCTTATCCAAAGGCACACAACAAACAAGCACACGTTATAGAACACGTATTAAAGGGGAACTATTTAATATATAACCTGAGCCGTGAGGCATTGTGGGATGCCCTCAGCTTCACGACACAACAGAATATTCAACCCACAATGTACCGCACAGTTAAAAATGGTTATTATTGGTTAGTGACTGATAAATATTATAGCGTAAAAGGAAATAAACAACAATCATAAACTTGAATATTAGAACCTTTTGATACCCTTTTTACTAAGGAAAATGTCCAAAACAGAGTGGGAATGATGAAACAGGGTACTTTTCAGCAGTTTTGATTTCATAAAACCCTGACTGTGGTTTGTTTGATAAACAATAGCCTCTCTGTCATGTTCACTGGTTATTTCCCTACTGTGTACCTTACTATTGTCTAGGAATGCTTATAATGCAAACTCAGTCTTTGGTATCTTTGTGCAGCCCATCATTGTTCCAATTGTAATCCACATTGTCTTGAATAGGTAATTTTTTTTTTGTCTAGAAATAGTTAATTATTCATTACCGTAAAAACTGGTTTTATTAAAGTAGTGTTACTTTCCTTGGTGATGGTAAAGCATCAATTTTAAAACAACAATAAATTATTTGCACCATGGTAGTATTTATTCATGATGATGTTTATTTTATAATAGTTGATGCTGTAGTGTCATCATCTTCCTGTTTGATTTTGTAGCACAATGGAGATGTTGTTCCCAAGAGCTACTCAATTGACTGGAACCTTGGTCATTTAACACACAATTAATTGACTAATGTGCGTCACATTACTGTGCAACATAGGAAGACGACGACCATGGGGCTTTATCAGAGTAGATTACGGACAATTAGCCAAAGCAGCGACTAAACCACCATGATCCTGGCTTTTCGTAGCATCACAGGAGCAAACAATCAGCTGTGGCGGAGTGAATGTCGTCGGCATTTGTGATTATTTGCACAAAGGAGATTATTATAATCATGTAATTCCGCTATTAGAAGACATCTGCTCTGTTTAGCCTCATCTGTGCCGTTCCCCAGACAACTGTGCACAGATAATCAATATCATTACTCACCACATTGTTTGATTTAAACAATGTGATTAATGAAGAGGCAAAAGACTAGTGTATAGCAGTAATGCTCAAAAATCAATTACTCATGGTGAGGAGGCCCGTTTTACATATCTGCCACAATGTAGCTAATCATACACTTTTTGTGGGATGCATGGAATCAGTCATTGAGTGTGTGGGCGTGATAATCAACACTAATGTATTTAGTGTTTACTGCGTGTGCAAGTGCAGGGAGGAGTTAATCTACACGGTGTAATGATTACACACAAATGCGTTTTGCACAACATACATACTTTTTGTTAAATTTGTGCATGTAATTGCATTATGAAAATTACATGTTGCTTTTCTTGGAAATGACACAATGAAAGAAAATACAGTATCCCCCCCAACACCCGCCGTTTACAGTGCAAAGCCCCCCTCCTACCTCCCACAATTTTTCCTGTATGCATAAGAGACTTTGAATTTAAATGTCTCTTCTGGCATGTGCAATTGCACCTCAAAGGACAGTTATGATGATGTATGTAATCCAAACACTTTGAAAAGTAACATTAATAAAAAAAATACAAAAAAAAATGCTTTTGCATACACAAAAATCCCCCCACACACACGCATAGTCTCCCATGGCTGCATCAAATAAAGAGGTCCACACCATCACTAAAATCATGATTACAAATATCTTCCCTGTGGTGGCAAATGATATATATCCTGATTACAGAGCCATGATCCATCCATCTGGGCTCACTCTTCATTCTGACTCTAATTAGCTTTCTGTCTGTATACTAATCTTTCATTCATCAATCGATTGAGTTCCTCGTTTACATTACGTAAAGAGTGACATTGGCCAAAAGATCTCAAATCTTTTGCCAAAGGTTAAACATGTTATGTTTAGCGACCCACACCCCATGCTGCTATTTAGGGCTCTGCTATGAATAAATTTGTCTCTATTTTATCAGTGCAAGCAACTGAATGTCATCGTAAACTAATAAATACAATGGCTACTTGACTGGAGTTGCAGAAATATTCAGATTTTTGTATCTACAAAGCATAGCGGAATATCTGTTTGGGAAAATCTTTCTGACAGCATAAATAAGGAAGCAATCTTATCTGTGGGTTTTTATGACAAAAAGAAAGAAAAGTCTTTACTAAGAGAGTTGTGACCTCTCACAGAAATCCGAACTAAAAGTCCTTTGTTATATTTAAGTTAGAATAAAACAATTATCTATGTCCAGCTGTATCAAGTTTTATACACATGGAGCCAGTAGAACAATATAATGGTAAAGCATCTACGGACGAATGTTATGAACAACATGAGCAGGAGAGCTTGAAAAACAAAGTCTGTGAAAGTTCAAGGTACAACTAATAGAACTAATATTTGATATTACACGTTGGTTTGTTTTGATTAAATTACTGCAAATAATGAAAAGCTACTAACTTCATTTTTGTGGTTAATTGTAACATTGATGAACCACATTGTTTCCATCTTCCATATTTTCAGTTGAATTGGATATTTAAACAGATCACTGTCTTCCGAAAGCGTTGTCATACAAAAATGTTGGGTGTGGGTTGAATGGGCTGTGATCCTTTTCCCCGCAATGTTACGACTATTTCCAACATTTCTTCAGACGTCTTCCAGTTCCTGTGTCCCTACCCAGTCCACCCATACATGTGGTATTGTGGCGACGCCAGTTCGGTTCAAAGCAGAGATTACGTACCTAGAACTGCTTTCAAAAGATGCTGTCCATTTTTTTTCTCTCACACAGCTTGCTCCCCCTGTCCACTGTAAAATAAACAGATGTACATTATGTGTTTATAACTGCTGTGGATGATGGATTGCAGAACACAGACAGCAGTAATTATCTGAAAATCATTAGCATTCCGGCACTATCCATACCCTTACACAATCTGTTAACATACTTTGGATGTGGGATTTAGTATATTTAGCATACCGGGAACCTCGGCTGAGCGGAATAAATACTCGACTAAATCTCGTTTTGCCCTTAGGTTGTCTTTATCCCATATTTATTTTTATCCATGAATTCCTCGTGACTCTTTTCTCCCTACACTAAGGTGTATGGGTTTACTGTAATGTAGAGTGTATGGGAAAGGAGATGGGATGTATTGTTCCTGTTTGACAGTGTCTCAATAGCTAATCTCCCAGTGTCTTGGATTTTGTTCAATCTATTAACTATAATGGCGTATATTTAGTGGTTTCTAACTTTGCCTTGGGCTTCTGTCACCCGAAAACAGCACTGGAAGTGCCAGCATGTAAAAGCAATGGAATACTGCACTTTTTTTTTTTTTTTTTTTGCAAGGGCTGAAAAGCATTCTGTTTGCATTGGAAAGAGGTTTTATTTTGTACTCTGCAGAAATAGAAGCATTAAAGCATACAGCCTTGTGAATGTAAGCATCCTTCAATTGAAAGTAGTAGAAGTGATGTTTGAATGTGAGTCACTGTTGTGTTTTTGGCAATGAATAATAACAAATTCAGATGAGATTTGTGTATGGTTCATCCAGCGCTCTAGGATTTTAAATACTTTCAGCAGTAAAGTTGAGAGGTACTACCCACGTGATGCTGTCTAAACCACAAAACTCAAACACACACACCTTCTCAACAGCTTTCCTTGCTTAAACAGTAGATACACTTGAAACTTGATTTTGTTAAAAACATTTTAAAAAATGGTGGATGGAAATACATACATCCTTTTTCCAAGCCAGAATTTCCATTTGTTTAATTTGGAAAAAAACAACTTCATAGATACTAAAGGTACCACAATCCTCATTTCAGATTTTTACATGCACCAGGTTCATTCCAATAAATTGTCTTTTTACATTTTGTACTTAGTGTATGACTCAGTGAAAGTTGCAAAGTATACAGGCAATGAGATCAACCCTTTATGGGACAAAGAACCACCAGTGTTTCCACAATGAAGCAATAGACCATTATAAAACAATAATGTTCAATGAAAATGGAAAAAATGTGATATGATTACTGCATATGTTTAAATGTGTTCATAAAGCTCCTAAGAAAGGACTGCATTAAAAATGTCAAAATTAAAGTCTCATAATGCGGTTCAATAATTGCCTCAGGTGACAGTCATTAACAGATATAAGTAGTTGTTTCAGTTATCCATGAAGGACAAAATGACTCATAATGTTCTGTGCATTAGTTGTATTGATTTGTATATGTATATGTATTGTATATGAAATAAGATACAATAACCAGCCCCAACAATATCGCCAGCCACCAATGTTGCCAAGTGCAATAGTTACTGTATATCAAATACTTTGCCTTAAGTAAGGTACAGATAGATATTCACTGAACATTTTTATTATTTTGACATGCAATGGTGTCAAACTCTCAATTAATACATTTCTGACTTCACCAATAAGAAATTAACCTTATTATACCCCTGTTCATGCTCAAACCTGACTGTCCACTAAGATTCAGCTGTCATACCAAACTGAAATATAATAAACATATTAACGCATTGTTAAATTGAGTATTTATATAAATCACCCAGCGAAGACCTCATTGTAAATACAGGTCACACTTTTTCAATTAATAAAACTGAATTTAATCAGCATGAAAATAGTTCTTGTTCTGAAGCCGAATGCTAGTAATAACAAAGAAAGCAGACTGTACTGTGATGACATTCCATTTTAATCCTGTAATGAATTTAAATATGTTTTATTTATGTTATTTATGTTTCATGTTGTAGGATTGGAAGGAATCCCATTTTGATGTGCTGCACTAGCCTATTTCAGCAGAGATGTATGTCAGATTAGATTTGATTCATAATCATTAAAAATAATCTCCAAAGAATCAAACCAAACAAATTGAAAAAAAAAAACTCAATGCTTTCGTCATCCATCTTGGTTACAGCTAAAATCCCGTTGGACTGGCGTACAAAAATCGAAAAATGGGTTTTGTGTGCATGTAATGAAGTGTGCAAATGCTGTACAATATGTCTATACTTACATAGAGTGCTTATAAGAGTTCTCTTCACCATAACAACTCTCAGTATACAGATAATTGTATAACCTTGGTGATCGTAGCATTCAGAGCATTTATACAGATCACAGAGGAGCTCATAATAAAGTTAAGGTCATCAAAAGTAATACAAATTAAGATCTTCTTAAAATTAATCTCTCTTCTTCTTAAAAGCGAGAGTATGACTAAAAAGCATTTATATCAATTGTAAAAATGATTATTTGTGAAAATGTGTGCAGGGTTCAGTATTGACTGGTACAGCATTCACATGAGAGTTTCATAACTTAAGGAAAACTACAATACTGCAAATAAGTTATTTCATTGATATTTAATGAAACATTACTAACCAGAGAAATAATCTTTAGCATTTTGGAATAACTCAGTCTTATGACATTTGTCTTCTTCAACCAAAATCGTTATATCATGACATAAACCAAAGCTGTTATGTTAAACAAGTAAAACACTTTCAGAGTGTAGTGACAAACTATTTCGGTCCTGTGCTTGTTTCTGCTTTTCCTGTTTCTGCTAATTGGGACAATGTTGCATGATTAGTAGCAACTATTTACAGCCAGCTAATAAACAACCCATTTAGTTAGACTGGCGATCCGGGATCAATTATGTTCCACTCAGGGCGCATATTTGCAACACATACTTACTATACACACCCATAGTGAACATATACACACATAACTGTGCACATGCATTAATCACCAGTTTTGCATCTAATCTTTTCATTGTATACTTGGTAATGTTAACCATGCCCACTTTTCTACGTGGTACCGCACATAAAGTCATCATTGGATTTTTTTTAAAAGAGCTGTATCTGATCACATTGTCATTGAGAAGACTTGGTGAACAGACCACTACACCATCAGCAACTTACCATAAAACCTCATCAATACAAAATGTGGGACAAACACGGACTAATAAGCTTACCTATTTTTTTTTCTGTTAGACTAAATGTATTTGAATGAAGTATTCAAGTCTGTGAAGGAATAGAATAACACATTGGCATGAAACTTCATTAAATAATGATAATTCACAAAAATAACATGTTCATATTTATCCAAAGACATTAAAAACATGTGCAAACATGTTTTTTAAGATACTGTGCTAACTGCATGCAGAAAATGCATTTGGGAGCGATGGTTGTTGTGACGTTTGTATGCTTCAAATTACATCAGTTAGAATTTTCTGTGCTGATCTAGAATCCTGTTACATTTTGTTTTCTATGATTAATAAATAATTATGAAGTATAGTGTGCTTGTACAAATCATTCCTTAATTTTAGCAATTAAGATCCCCACTATTGGGATTAATTTTGCGGGAGACAAAGCCTTGGCGGATGTCTGCACACTCGGTGTGCTCTTGTAATAAACCTCAGCAGCAGTGGCAACAAATCCTTGTGTAAAACCTTGATTTTTACTCGTAAAATATCCTTGTAAATGTGCTTTCAGATCCAAATCACAAGATTTCCCAAGCTTTTTCCTCAGGATTTCCATCAATTTTCCTTTCTAATAACATCATCTATGGACTTTAAAGATATGCACAATTCAACATCAGAGTAAGCATCTGACCCTATCCACAAACCTTTGAGCCTTGGAAAAACTAGATTTGTACCAATCAGCCGAGGCAGACGCTTAACTCTAAGCCGTGAATGGAGAGTCAGGACCCCTAATTAAGAGTTCTAACCCCATACTGACAGACAGATTTGTTTTTGTTTTAGCAAGTGTTTGGCCAAGATCTGCTGGGACCCTCCGATCAGCAGATACCTATTAAGAAAAACTTACCAGCATCCCACGATTGGTGTTCGTTAACAAAACAAAACATAATCAAACCCTTGAATGTGAACTTGGAGTGTAATCCAAATAAAAGAAATAGAAGCCCTTTTCCCTCCTCACTTTATTTCCCCCCCAAAGCCCTCAAAATGTAACTCATGTAATTGGAATTATTCACTTTGCTTATGCAAAAAAATGTCCAGCAAAAAAAACCACAGTTGTGGAATGGACCTTGTCAGATTCCGTAATGATAACTTAAAAATACAGTACATAAAAATTCATAAAAAGTACTACTCCATGGCTTGTTGGAAAAGGACTTGCTTCATTAACATTACAATGCATGTAACGATAATCTACAGTGCTATGGAGAAGTATTTGACCTCTTCTCACATTATTCCTTTTTTTGAAGTTTCCCCAATTAAATGTTTAAGACCATTAACCAGATGTAACTATCAGACAAATATACCCCAAGTAAACATAAAATGCTTTTAAGTGGTGATTTTATTCAAGCAAACAAAATAAGGATGCCTGGTCTTGTAGTGTGTGAGTATATAGCTGTGTGTGTGTGTGTGTGTGTGGTGTGTGTGTGTGTGTGTGTGTGTGTTGTGTGTGTGTGTGTGTGTGAGTGTGATGACTTCACTGTGGCTAATCACATTTTTGGGAAAGCTGGGTTTTGTTTTCACTGACCACAACCACACCTGATTACCTCCAGCCTTGTTCAATCAAGAAATCACTTAAATAGAACCTGTCTAAACCTGAAAAATAGCTGCGAGAAAATTCCACAATCCAGAGAAATGAACAGATTAGATAAAAAGAAATTTGACATCCACTACTGTATAGAACACATGGGAAGAAATTGGCATTTAGTCTCCATACTGCGAATATACAGTACTGTAATTGATCCTGTGGATTTCCGACACTATGTGGGGGCTTTTGGGGTAAAGAGTAAATCCTTGCCATCAGTGCTTCCTATTAGGCTTCTCTGGTATTTTCCAAACAGCTGCCTTTGATTATTCACAGCAGGGGCTGCCACAATACTGCCATGAGATAGCATCAGCTGCCTCCAATGGTCCACATAGACATAAACGTCAAAGGACAAGATGCACATGCAGTCTAATGGGTGCAGCACGCAGACGTACACATACCCAGTCAAGACAAAGGCCAAGTGGCATGGAGGAGGAGCAGAAGGCCTGCAGTGGTTCGTGGGGGCTTCCTGTCTTCTTCTTCTTCTTCTTTTTTTCATTCCCTCGAGGCAAAAGATACTTCCCATGACTGGTCACGCTCATTGGGAGCATTTCACATAGAACCCCAACCTTATTTGATGTCATCCATAACCCTAAAGCGGCAAGAGTCACTCTGTCTGTGCTGTTCCTATCCACAAACCGGATGGTAGCATTAGAAATGGTCTGATTTGTGCAGATTGTTGTTCTGCCATGAAAGACTTTTTTGTAATACAACATGAATCTTGTAAAATGATTCTCATTCACTGCAACATCCCTCATAATATGCTAGCATAGATCTATCTCAACGTCATAGTCTTGATCATATTAAATATACATTATGGCCTAAATAGACACTCGCCTTTACCCCCTCAGGAAAACAAGTAGTGATGGCACTAAACGGCAATAATTTTCTTTTATAATGATTGACACCTCCCTGTGTTGCGCTAGATGTCATAACCACAAGAAACACCGCAGAAAAGACATTTGTAAAGCAAAGATTTTCATGAAAGATTTCTGAGAAAGTGCCACTATGTGCAACACCAAACATTCTGGAGTAAAAAGCTCGTCACATTTTAACATTGACATGGAATTATTGAAAAAATACAGAAGATCTGATGTCGACTTGCAGGTAGCAGGAAGAACATTCGTGAGGTCTGATTTTGACCATTGTTTTTTTTTTTTTTTTTTTTTCTGTGGGTGACAAATGCAAATGAATTGTGTCCAGGCAAGTTTTACTTTGCATTCATGCAATGTTGATGTTAAAAATACATTAATCACAATGCAAATCTTAACAAATAAGTCCACCATGCAATATAAGTTTTATAGCAAAGCTGCCCTAATTTAACAGCCTTGGTAGTTACCAAAATATTCTTTTTTTTCTGTAATGGATAATACACGCATACATGGAAGCTCTTTTACCAAAATATTAGTTTAAATGCTAAAACATACATTCTTGCTGTCCTTGGGCTAGCTGTTTTACACCGAAAAATAGTGAAGGGCAGCTTTTCAGATGTCAAAATGATGTCAAAATTAACTATGTACTATCCACTATTCACTTAACAGATTTTTGATGGTGGTTTAATGTTACACTCGTTTCATTTCTGATGTGTTCAGGTTATAAAATGTTTTAAATTCTCTATGATTTGCTGGCAGGCTGCATCCCACCTGTACTGTACTCTCACTCTATATTTAGCATTGTTGTAAAACCCATTTAATTAAGTAAAAACCAACCGTATTCAATGCTTTAAATATTAAATAATTAGCCTCCTAATTATTAGTACAGAATCGCTTCTCCACTACAATAGTTTCACCATTCTTCTGAATTTGAGTGGGGATGTAATGTATGTTTCTGAAGTCAGACACAATGTTAATGATTGCTGCTGCGCTCATAGCCTTTCCCACTTCAGATCAAAACGAGATGAAACTTTCTCCCCGCTGCTTGGCTCAGCAGCAGGTACTCCATGGTGTGCGGCGTTCTAAAATGCAACCTCTTATTACCCCCTGACATTTAGCAGACATACACATTTTGATCCCCTGCTGCCGTGCTGCCAAATTTTGAAAGGCAACAAGGAAGCTAAAGAGCAACTATTTGCTCAGCGCCCGAATATGGAGAAGAGACACAGTTTGACTAATATGAAACAGCCAATGTACAGGTACGGTATCCATAGCAACCAAAGTGGTCGCCTCACTTTCTTACATACAGTAAAGGGGGCAACAAACCTCTCTGTGTCCGTGAGTTGTACACCAAAACATCTCTTTGTTATTGGTCCTTAATACTGCCTAATTAAAACTTTGACCCCATTGAGGCACCTTAACCCAAACAGGAAAAATTTGTCTAATTGCAACTCTCCCTACATGAGCAAATTTCTGCATTGGAGAGGGTGATGTGGTGAGAGGCAATTGACCCTCTGTGACAAAAATCCTCAGGGGAATCAGACTCAAGTGCATGTTTAAACACAAACAGTAGTTGGGGCCAGCTCGTTGGAGAGACCCATAACTGTAGAATCCTTGCGGTTCGTGCTGAAATCCTACAAAAGTGAATCAGAGAATCTGACATTTTCACCAACCAGCTGCTCTGCTGGAACTTGTTCTCCAAATAATAACATATGGACTAAGAAGACAAATTCAAATGAAAGCTGTAAATGAAGCTCACTGCTTTAGAAGAAAAGGATGGAGGCGATTAGGTATGGCGAAAATATTCATTTTCACACTTTAGCCTTCTTAGCCCTATGTTTGTGTGTGTGTGTGTGTGTGTGTGTGTGCATGCGTATGTGTGTGCGTGCATGCATGTGTGTTCAAGATTTTTTGATGTAGAACCTGTTCCATGCTGCAGATACATTGTTTGAAACACAACATTGCTTTGTAGAAAGCATGCAAAGCACCAACTGGGGAGTATAAAATTGCAACTTTACTATACCGAGAAGTCACACGCACATACAAACACACACGCACACGCAGGCAAGCACGCACACACACACACACACACACACAACTTTAAAAAATAACAATTTTATCTGGTCATTACTGCCTTACAAACACACAGACACACAGAATTACCCTTCTTTCTCTCATAAATCGTGAAAGTCAGCTCAGTTGTGTGGGGTTAATTTAATTTGTAGCGCAATTTATGCGTTAAAGTATGAGCAAAATTCAATTTTGAAAAGCCGATTTTAATAAAGTCACATCTAAACATTTTAATTTGACATTTGAGGTAGCAATAGCTCAGTCTCAAAGGACTTGACTTTGCAATCAGATAACAGGGGTTTGAGTCCCAAATATTAACAAAAAATAAATAAATAAACTTGCTGTTCGATGCAAGTTTGCATCATGGTTACTGTCAAAGTGCTCTTCAGCAAAGCATTGTCCCCATATTAAGTGGTGCATTACTCTTTTGAGTTTCTTGTTGCATGCCTGCATGATGTGTGTGACCTGGTTGTTTGTGTGGTGTGCAACACAATTATTCATGTTGGCGTTTCCCTGTTATTGACACCAATGAGTATAATGAATTAAAAAAAAAAATAATCAACCCTACCCTGAAAACCTAAAAACAGATGGCTTTGGCTTTCTTCATTTTTTTTATTTAATTAAAGACAGTCTTCATTTTTCTTAATTGATTTATTCTTTTAAGATACCAATCCTCAAAATTTGCACATGCAAATTTGAGATAGTTTGGAAACTATTTCATCTTTTTTGTGCAGCAACCTAACCCTAACCTACACACACACACTTACACACAGTAAAGGAAGAAAAAAAGTAGTGAAGTGCTCAAGAGAAAAACTAGAAACACAAGATCTGAAGGACTTAGAAAAGAAATAAAAGTGAATCACGTGTTCTCTTTTTTTCTGAAGGTTTTTCTTGTACTTACGATTAGTAACTACACTTGGCATCAAAACTTTCATCCCCATGCCCTCAGAGGCCATCACGTGTGCATGCGTGTGTGTGTTGGTTGGTTGGTTGAGTGCGTGCGTGTCTGTGTGGAGTGCATGCCTTTCTTGTGTGTGCCCGAGTAACACGATTTGTAAAAGTCCTTATTTGGAGCGCCAAGAGATGGCAGTATTTCACAGAAAATGTGGCGCTGAGTGGCGAGATGAGCAGGAGACACTGGAGCAGTTTTAAATTGGGGACGGGGGAAGAGGGGTTGGGGTATTTGGAGAAGTCATTAAATATAAATAAATATAAGTATAAATATATATCATTAAAATATCATCACTATTTTTTAATTTATTTTTTATCAATGTTTCTTAAATGATCTTTTCTATATAACTGGTATAATGTTTGCATTTGTTTGAACTAAAATTTCAAAACCAAACTGTAAAGCATTTTTAGGTTGAAATTGACAGAAATTTGCTGGATGAATGAAATTGTGAAGATGCATATAAGGCACATTATTATTATTATTATTATCATCCATCCATTTTCTTAGCCGCTTAATCTCACAAGGGTCGAGGGTGGAGCCTATCCCAGCTGTCAATGGGCAGGAGGCGGGGTACACCCTGAACTGGTTGCCGGCCAATCGCAGGCCACATAGCGATGGACAACAGTCGCACTCACAATCGCACCAATCTAGAGTGTCCAATTAATGTTGAATCTTTTTGGGATGTGAGAGGAAACCGGAGTGCCTGGAAAAAAAACAGGCAGGTATGGGGAGAACAAACAAAGTCCACAGAGGTGTGGCCGAGATTTGTACCCTGGTCCTCAGAACTGTGAATGCAAGGCTCTACAACTGCGCCACTGTGCAGCCCCCAATCATTGCTATCGAATACTGACACAGGAAAGCTGACAATTTTGGTCTTGTTGGCTCTCAGTGCAACTTTGATACGGTAGATCATAATATACAGCTGAGCAGGTTGGAAACGTGGGTAGGGCTAAATGGACAGTCCTTAAATGGTTCAGGTCCTACCTGGAGGAAAGGACTTACTTTGTACCCATTGGAAGTGCTCAATCTCAACAAATGGCAATGACCTATGGGTCCCTCAAGGGTCAGGGCATAGATAGATAGATAGATAGATAGATAGTAGATAGATAGATAGATAGATAGATAGATAGATAGATAGATAGATAGATAGATAGATTGATTTTGGGGGTAGGATTTAGTCGAGGTTGAAAAAAATATGGTTTGATGTGTAGTACAGAGCCTTAAATGAACAAGAAAACTTTTGTAATTAATTGACTAATGTGAAGGATCTGTAAAAAGTTGAGTTGGGTATTCCTTTGCAGATTTATGTTGTATCAGAACACTGTGTTTTAAAGAAAAAAATTACAAATTTAGTGAAAATGCTCACAATGAAAATAAATATTTAACCATGTGTATTGGTTGCACATGATTTATGTTAAAGCAAAATGGATCTAAATGTAATGTAAAATTTATTACATTATTTTCATGGAGAAGGGAAAAAATAAGCACTTTATTCAAGTGCATTACGTTAAATATCGGACTTCAAAGGAACTATTTAGCACTTTTTCTTTTGAATCTCTTGTCAAGGGTACAAGAGCAGTACCAGCGGGTACCATCCAAGTTACACGATGTACACTTTATTTTGCTTTCATTGAAAAAAAAAAAAAAAACAGTCATTGTATAGAATACAGTAGCATGGTGTAACAACCTGTTAGGGCATTAGCCTCACAGTTCTGAGGACCATGGTTGAAATCCCTGGCCCACCTGTATGGAGTTTCCATGGTCTCTCTGTGCCTCTGTGTGTTTTCTCAGGCCTCTCCGGTTTCCTCCCACATCCAAAAACTTGGGTTAATTGGAGACTCTAAAATGCACCTTGGTGGGATTGTGAGTGGGACTGTTGTTGCACATCAAGACATGCCCTGTTATTGGCTGGCAACCAGTCCAGGGTGTTCCTTACCTCCTGCCCGATAATAGCTGGGATTAGCTCCAGCACTCCCCGTGACCCTCGTGAGGATAAGCGGGTAAAGAAAATGGATGGATGGATGGATCCCTTATAAGAATAAGCAGCTCAGAAAACGGATGGATGGAAAGAATACCTTTGCAATCTACACAATTCTGAATTTCTGCACATAATGCTGTATAATGAGTCACCTGACATGAGATTGCATGACAAAGCATCCACCGAACGGCACATATCCTTATTTTGGTTTCATTGAGACCCGTGTGTGTGTATGTTCATATGTGTTTGTCTGCAAGTATGTTTCCGTGCACGAAGACTACAAGTCAGGCCCGGGCCTCTTGTAATGAGCAGCCTGGGTTGTTTCTGGTTCAGCTGCTGCTCTTCCTTATTTCACGCTGCTGTGCCCTCCAACTCCAGTGGCCCAGTAACAAGAGTCCCCCTCTCGCTCTCTAGTTTATCCCATCTTTCTTTCGCTTCCATCTCCTTTACTCACCACACTTCATTTCTCCTGTTTTATATCCCCGATCTGAAGTTACTCTGTAGCTCTTATTTACCCATCTGTGCTGCTGCAGCCTTAAATTGAAGAAATTAGTGAGTTAGGGGTTGGTGGCGGGGAATGCATGAACGGTCACTACACTTCCATACCATTCATTACATTCAAGCAAGGCAACTGCCTTTCAATGTTACTTCCTCTTCTGAAAGCCTCTAGACCAAAAAGGTCTGAGTTGTTTTTTCTCAGTGTGCGCATGACTAAATAACACTTTTTGGGCTGTTTTTATATAATTTAATCAATATTGCTAAAGACACTTCTTAAAAAATATATCTGTAAAGTATTTTAGAAATTTCTTTGATTCATCCTTTGTTTTATATGTGTATATTTCTCCCATGCGTAAACAGCCACACGTAAAGTCCCATTTTTAAACAGTGATTACATTTTTTGGGGGCATTTATAGATTGACAGGGCAAATGGTGGTGCCCCGCTGAAGTTCACTTCTTGCATGATTATAAAAACAGAAGTGCATCACAGTGAAGACAAGAAGATTAGTAAAAACCACAAGTACCACAACTTACATGTGTTGGTCTTCAAACTGTTCTGATACAAGTGGATAAATGATCTTAACAAGTCATAAACCCAATTACACTCTTGTCTTTATACATTCATAAAAATGATGATGCAATAGTGACACTTTCACAAATTCTTACATATTCAGTTATACTGCAGAATAAAATCATTTATCTGTCAAATGGAGTGAAATTCCATCTTGCTCTGTTAATATTTCATTATAATAATATATTATTTACATGGAACTCCACTTTGCTGTGAATAGTCACTTCATTATGAATGCTAACATGTCTTTTCCAGAAGCGACTTTCTTCAAGCACATGATTGTCTCAAACAGCATTACACTTACTGCATGTGCTTCATAGCCTTAACTTCTGGTCTTTATAGTTGAGTGATTCTGTTAAAAGCCATTGACGTGAAAAGATATATTTTTGGGTGGGCAGTGAGTGGGGGGAAAAAAATGGTGGCATGTGTAGACAGATCCTTAAATGAACACAACCTTTTGTGTCAGTCAGTCCTGACGTAGGCGTGTTATGGAAATGAATGAGTGTCCATCCAATGCATTTGCCCAGTCTAGCTTAGAACACACACGCACACACACGCACACACAAAAAGAGTGCTGGAAAGCAACTTCAAATATGGAGTCATGTTCGAATAGTGATAAAAGGGAGGCAGAAAGACTCCTAAAGAATGGGGGACGGATGTAACACAAAGAGTATAATGAAAGCCTACTTCCCAGAGAGGAGCTCCTGAAGATGCTTTCCAGGCTCCTTTTGAGTGAGTGGAGGTGTGCGTTATTGAGGTCAAGATGTGCTGAGGAATTTAAAACATTGCGAGCGGTGTTTTGAAGAAATTAAGGACAGCAGGAAAAAAAAATGCCATCAAAAATAATATTTCAGCATCATCATCAACAGTCAGCAGTTGTAGAATTTGAAAAAAAAAAAAAGTCTCATTTGTGTATAGAACTCCTCTCACCTTACTGATGCTGACAGTGATCCTCAGCAAAGAAATCAATTTACAACACACGGCGGCTATAAAAGCAGGTGATAAATATAATCATCTCTGACGATCACTTTCCAAAGTAGCCGTGTAACTGTTTTCAGAAGCGTGAAATGCTTTATCAAGCCATTGCTGCTTGACACAAACAATTATCCAGAGAGGGAAGCAAATGAATAAAATTACCACATTTGTGCTTGTAGCTGTCACCATGCAACCACTTCCCAAACTCCTGTCATCGGCCTGGCGCCAGAAAAGTGTTTTTAACCACGTCTGATTTAATAATGCTGTCTTGTTTAGGCTCAGGCAATATGGTTCTTATTGCACTGAATTTTGCCGCAACAGCTCCCAAACCAGAATACTGTGGTTGATGTGTGTTGCAGTGGTTATGCTAAAACACACAGGAACCTCGGTTCACATACTTGACATACATTTTTATTGTAAAAGGAAACACTTAGGGCAAATGAGCCCATGTTCTGAGGTGACTAGCAGTTTCCAAACTGGACATTCCTTTGTGATCACAGCCTGAGAGGAGTGCGAGAGAACAGACTATTAAATGACTCATAATCGTTATTTCCTCCCTCTTACCAAACCCTAACCCTCCTCAAGACACCCTCCCAATCCTCTTACTTCTTTAGTGGTCCCCTGCATAGTATTTCCTGTTCGGACTGCAAGTAGACACCCCTAATTTACCCTGTGTTCATTTCCCTAAATGAATACCTCCATGCCCTTTGCCCACTTCTATAGTGTGGTATGCTGTTTTGTGAACCTCATAAAAGTTTTTTCAGTGCAGCACAATTTGTTCCACTCTGGGCGACGAAGCCCTGAGTGTTGTTCTAAAATGCTTCCGGAAATCATTAAATGTCTTATTTGGACTGCACTGTTGAAAAAAAGTAATTAATGACATCAAAGCTGTAATACTATACTACTAGAATGAAGTTTGAATTTTGAGAGCTTGAAGTTGAAATTGTATGCGCAAAGCAAGCATAGATGTAACCTTGAGTATGAAGTTGAAATGTTACCAGAGTTGTAATTTTAGAAGAATTACATTTAAATGTTATAAAAAATACAAATTGATTTTTTTAAAAATGAAATTATTTAAATATAATGACAATGAACCAATAATATTATGAGAATAATGTTGAAATATTACCCTACCCATGTTTCCAACATGTTCAGCAGTATATTATGATCTATCATATCACATTTTTTTTCCAAAATAACATTGAAATGGTATGAGAATAAAGTCAGTATTATACAAGAGTAAAGCAAAAATGTTTTTAAAATAAATGAATATTAAATTGCAATTGCACAGTGACTCAGACAATTCACGATACCAAAATTGAAATGATACGAGACCAAGTATGATGATTGCAAATTTAAAATAATAAATTTAATGTGTTGCAAGACTAAAGTTGGAATATTCACAAAATGAAGTTGAGGTATGAGACGAATATAATCATAGCATTGCAAAAAAAAAAATCAGTCGGACACTCTTGGCTCCACATGAAGCGACTAAGTGACGCATATCATGATCTTTGTTGTTAATTATATTTAATTTAGCTTTCCTTTCTACGTGTTCTTATCCGGCCTCGATGATGTCACAACCATTCAGCTCCTTCCATTCAGCCTTCTCTTGTACAGGTATTCCTCATTGTCTCATGAATTAGTTTGTGTTTCGGTCCCTGCTATCTTTCAGTCCTTGTTGCTGCATTGTCGTCTGTTTTCATAGAACATTTTCCACATCTCTTTGTTTCTTATTGGTCAGTGTTTTGCTTTCACGCGTGTCTTTGTAATTTGCATTTCTATTAGATTAGTATTTGATTTTAGTATTTGATTTTTTTGGGACATTGTCTATTTAACGGTTGTTTGTATTTTTTCTGGGGAAGGGGCGTAAAAATGTATTACATTTTTAGACTCCTGCACTTTGCCTTAACTTCCTGCATCCCTGCGCTCGGTACCTCCATGTTTTGCCACAAATCCCCAACCCTAACACCACATTGACTGATGCGATGTGATGGGAAAACTGTAACCTTGTATCAGATTTTGAAGATCCATGTAGAATATACTGTGCTTTATTTATTTTTTAAAATATATATTTTTTATTTATGTATTTATTTTTAAAGAGCTGCAAAACCACGGTATGATTATGAAGGAATAAGTGAATGACGACGGAGTGGATAATTCTTTCAGGCTGTGGGCAATGTTTCAGAACCCCAGTCTCTGACTTGTAAAAGGGCACTAACAAAAAACAACAACTCACGACTATGGATAACTTAGAGTCTTCCACACAGGAAGGGTGGAGCCCGGATTTAAACCCTCAACCTCAGAACTGTGAGGCAGACGTGCCCATTCTTTGTGCGGTAAATAGTTCAAAGTGTCACGACCCATCGGAACGAAGGAAGGACCCAAATACAGGAGGACACGGGAGACGCAGAGGTAATTCGGGAAAAACGTTTATTAATCCAAGGTCGGGGATCGGGCAGGCAGTCAGGTATAGCAGCGGTAATCAGGACATCGGGCGTAGGGAGCAGATGAGCGGGCAGGCAGGAGTCGGTACACGTGAGATCGATCAAGGAAGGCAGAAGTGTCAAAGGAGTCAGGCTTACGGGGTCGGTCGGAGAACAGGCGGAGGTCGGTACTCACAGGAATACGATCAGAGATACGGGAGTGCTGGAACGGGGCATGAACCTCAACGATCTGACGCCGGACCTGTCGTCCCCATGGCCCTATAGACACCGGGGCCAATCAGCCCGCATGAGGTGCATGTGTGTGCCTCCCAATTAGCGTGACTGCACGGGCACCCGCACAGCCCGGGCTGGAGCGGCAGGATTATGACACAAAGCTCAAGTTTGACTCTAGTCAGATTTAATAAAAAGGAAAATAGATTTATTAGTGTCATTGAAGTACAATAATGTATGTGTTCACACAAGCACAAATAAGCAAGAATAATTTCTGCTTTTTCCTTTCCAGTTTAAAGACATCTCAATTTGGTTATCTCTGGAAATAGCATTTTTACCAGTGCATTATGTACTCCATTATTTATCAATACCAGCCTATATTAGCACTGTGGGTCTTAAAATCCACTTGAATGCATTCATGTGCAGTCCCTTTTGAAGGGAGTGTCCATGGTTTATTTTCTTAAGTGCTCCCAAAATCTAATTTCTCTCTGGGCAAACATTTAAATGTCTAATGACCGATAACTGCAACTTGGACTGAGTGTGTGGTTCTTCCTTCAGATGTTGTGAGATAAGAAATTCTGCTGACCCCCCCACCCCCGCCCCCACCCCCGACAACCCCTGCCTCTCTATCCTCTTCCCGGTGGATTGCAACAATAATTCCCCAATGCTTAATTTGCTGTTTATTTGCCACCATAGTGTGTAATAGGCCTAATCTAGTATGTCAGAGGTAATATGCAGAGGTTTGGCATGTGGATGCCACTTTGTTCCCTCTCTCGACTTTGCAATGACATCCATCACGCGTGGACCAATAGATTAAATAGAAGATTTCATGTTACCAAATGATAGTGTTGATGCCATCCTACATGCCCTGTAGCCAAAATGGGGGAATTGTAGAATAGGGATTAAAAATACAGCAAAGAAAATGTCATGGGAAAGTACTTTTGCTATATTGCTAAGCCTGGAAAGACTTTACTGAATTTGTCTGTGGTCTATTATGGTCCTGCATTCTTGAATGATTGACTTCTCTCTTTGAGTGTTTTCTTTTGCCCTCTTTTTCACCTTTTATTTACTCTCCCCCTTCAAGACATTTGTCTTTGGACACACATAGACCTCAATGTTCTTGGGGTGTTCAACAGAATCATTTTTGCCCCCAATTAATTCCCGAGAATTCTTGGTTGATTTTGTTTGCAGTTTTTAATGCATTTGTTTCAAGTCAAGGCACTTGTCACAATGAAGCTCTCTGTTGTCATCTCCAAAGGCAATGCCCCTCTCTTTTTTAATTTACACTGGTCCCTTTTTTGAGCATTGAAATTATTCCCATTTTTCAAACTTTAACATCCCTACTCCATCACAGTCCCAATACGGTATACACAATATAATTCAGTACATCATACACACTCGCTCTCTCGCTCACACTCCGATTCCCTAAACCATGACACGGAGGCATTCAGGACTGTGCTATAATTACCAGACGTGTGAACACATGGTGACAAAACGGTCTCACGGGGTGCACGAACAGAGCCATGCAGAGCGACAGAGGTAATGATCTCTGGAACAAAAGAGTCAGACTTGAGAGAACAGGTTCAAGAGTCAGCCAGGGGCCCTTCTAAGCACAACAGGATAACTTGCCTCCTGCACTGGACTCTCACTTTGACTTAACTAGTTTGTGTTTAAGTGCAATTAACAAACAAACGTGATTTTAGACATTAGTGTGCTGCATCCAAATGTATCCCCATCATGGACTGCAATTTTATCCATCCATCCCTTTCTACACTGCTTATGGGTCATTTCCATAGAATTTGATCAATACCCGACATGCCCTACTGTATTTCCGTTTGAAAATAAATTAATTTTACTGATACAGGAAAAGTGCCCTCCGATTGGCAAGCAACCAGTTCAGGGTGCATCCTGCGTCCTGGCTGGAGAGAGCTAGGATAGGCTCGAGCACTCCTGCGACCCTTGTGAGGATGAGCAACTCACTTTATGGGTGGATGATACAATATATATATATATATATATATATATATATATATATATATATATATATATACACATATAATAAATGCCTAAAAGGACCCCTTCTTCATCTTGACAGCATCCGTGTTCGTGGTTTGCCGTCACGACAGGCTCCAACCACCTTATGGCCACAGCTCCAGTTGGTCACCTAAGCAACATCATCCACTCAGACTCAATGTCCCCCTCCTCCTCCAGGACATGAGCATAGTTCTTTCAGTGGTGGGAGTTGAAATTCCTTCTGACAGGCGAATCTGCCAGCTGTTCCCAGCAGACCCTCACAATACGTCGGACTGGCATCTTCCCCACCATCGGAGCCAACTCACCACCAGGTAGTGATCTGTTGACAGCTCCACCCCTGTCTTCACCTGAGTGTCCAAGACATGCGATCGCAAGTCCGATGACATGAACACAAAGTCGATCATCGAACTGCGACCAAGGGTTGTCCTGGTGCCAGGTGGACATGTGAACCCCCTTATGCCTGAATATTGTGTTCGTTATGGACAATCTGTGATGAGCACAGAATTCCAGTAACAGAACACCACACGAGTTCTGATCGTGGCCGGTTCTTTCCAATAATACTCTTCCAGGTCTCACTGTCATTGCCGTGGGCTTTGAAGTCCCCCAGCAGAATGATGGATTCGCCAGGGGGGGGGGGGCACTCTAGGACTCCCTCTAAGAACTCCAAAAGGGTGAGTACTCTGAACTTCTGTTTGGTGCATATGCACAAACAACAGTCAGGACCCGTCCCCCGACCTGCAGGTGGAGAGAGGCTACCCTCTCATCCACCGGGGTAAACCCCAACGTACAGGCCACAAGCCGGTGGCCAATAAGTATACCCAAAACTTCTTGGTGTCTCTCCCCGTGGGCAACTCCAGAGTGGAACGGAGTAAAAACCCTCACAACAGGAGTGGTGCCAGAGCTCAAGCAGTGCGTAGAGGAGACTATACAGTGAAGAAAATAAGTATTTGAACACAGAGTTATATTGCAAGTTCCCCCACTTAGAAATCATGGAGGCATCTAACATTTTCATCATAGGTGCATGTCCACTGTGAGAGATATAATCTAAAAAGAAAAATCCAGAAATCACAATGTATGATTTTTTTAACGATTTATTTGTGTGATACAGCTGCAAATAAGTATTTGAACACCTGTCCATCGGCTAGAATTCTGATCCTCAAAGACCTGTTAGTCCGCCTTTTAAAGTCCACCTCCACTCCATGCATTATCCTGAATCAGATGCACCTGAGTGATGTCGTTAGCTGCATAAAGACACCTGTCCACATCATACATTGGGTAAGATTTAAACTTGTAACATGGCCAAGACCAAAGAGCTGTCCAAAGACACCAGAGACAAAATTGTACAACTTCACACGGCTGGAAAGGGCTACAAAATAAATGCCAAGCAACTTGGTAAAAAAAAGGTCCACTGTTGGAGCAATCATTAGAAAATGGAAGAAGCTCAACACGACGGTCAATCTCAATCGGAGATAAGCCCCATGCAAGATATCACCTCGTGGGGTCTCAATGATCCTCAGAAAGGTGAGGAATCAGCCCAGGACTACATGACAGAGGTGGAACCACCGTTTCCTAGGTAACTGTCCAACTTTCCAAGGTAATACTCTAAGACGTCATGGTTTGAAATCATGCGTGGCAAGGAAGGTTCCCCTGCTTATACCAGCACATGTCAAGGCCCATCTTAAGTTTGCCAATGACCCTTTGGATGATACAGAGGAGTCATGGGAGAAAGTTTTGTGGTCAGATGATACTAAAATGGAACGTTTTGGACATAATTCCACTAACTGTGTTTGAAGGAAGACGAATGATGAGTTCCATCCCAAGAACACCATCCCTACTGTGAAGCATGGGGGTGGTAGCAACTTGCTTTGGGGGTGTTTTTCTGCACACCGGACAGTGATGACTGCATTGTATTAAGGAGAGGATGACCGCGGCAGCCATGTATTTTGAGATTTTGGAGAACAACCTCTTTCCCTCAGTCAGCATTGAAGATCATGGCTGCGTCTTTCGACATGACAATGACCTGTTGCACAAAGCCAGGAAAACCAAGGAGTGGCTCCGTAAGAAGCATATCAAGGTTCTGTCCTGGCCTAGCCGGTCTCCAGGCCTAAACCCAATAAAAAACTTTGGAGGGAGCTGAAACTCCGTGTTTCTCAGCGACAGCCCATAAACCTGTCTGATCTAGAAATGATCTGTGTGGAGGAGTGGCCAAAATCCCTCCTGCAGTGTGTGCAAACCTGGTGAACAACTACAGGAAATTTTGACCTCGGTAATTGCAAACAAAGTCTACTGTACCAAATATTAACATTGGTTTTCTCAGGTGTTAAAATACACATTTGCAGCTGTATCACACAAATAAATCCTAAAAAAAAAATCATACATTGTGATTTCTGGATTTTTCTTTTTAGATGTTCTCTCTCACAGTGGACACGTACCTACAATGAAAATATCAGACCCCTCCAGTGGGAGAACTTGAAATGTAACAGGGTGTTCAAATACTCATTTTCTTCATTGTATCAGGTCGGAACTTCTCGACCTCACGCACCAACTCAGGTTCCTTCCCTGCCAAAGAGGTGACATTCTATATCCCTAGAGCTAGTTTCTGTAGCTTGGGATTGTATCGCCAAGGTCCCCGCCTTTGGCCACCACCAAATACTATGTAGTAACTGTTATAACAGAAAGTGTTGGCTCTCTATTTGACCTGAACAAACTACTCACCAACTTGAGTAGTTATTCTGTTAATCTCTCACCATGAGCATAAACCATTTATATTTTAGAAAAAGGGAGGCTTTTTGTGACCATTGTCAAGGGAGACATTGTCAAGTTTATTTATTTTAAAGTTCTTTTGCAATACATGTGTCTTGATCACACATATTTTATCTGCTGTCTTACCTAATACCTAAGATGTTGTTTTTATTTTTATTTTCTTTATTTATTATATTTTATTTGCGCAAGCACCTTGTGGAGAAGTGCTCATTATTTTGTTGTATGTACAGTCATATAATGACATTAGAGGCTTTTGAATGATTGATTTGATTTTGATTGATGTTGGTTTGCAACTAGCAATGAGGCCCAAGTAGTGGAGGTAAATTATTCACTATTTTTCAAAGAGCAGTTCAGGAGGGAGTTTATTAAGCCTTAACAAAGCATTAACTGACTTGTTACAGAAACAATGTGGAAGTAACCATTATTGTAAGGTTCAAATCGAAAATAATTATTGCTTTATATGTTTACCATAACTGAGTATTTTGACATATGTAAAGTGGAATTGAATTACAGTTTCTGTCTAAACCGTGTATGTGTGAAAGTGGCAGACTTGCATGTGATGATGTGCGTTTGTGTGTATATCCATCGCTGGGAGCTTGTGTGCGTTCAAAGGCAGACATTTCCTCAGGGGAGGAAAAACCTAGAAATTGGTTATTGTATCACAGGGGCTATTTACCTATTTTGGGGATTAACATATTTAATTCCCCTGGTTAATCCCGTTGGAGTTAATGCCCCCAGATTTCCAATTATCTGACTAAGTGTAACGTAGAGGGAATCAGGATTTCTTGTCTTTTCCCCTGTAACTGGGTTTAGCATGCAGGTCACTGAGCTGCAGCTAAAATGTGTGGAGTCTTCAAAGACGGCTTGTTTACGCAATGCTTTAATTGACTTACCAGACTGGATTAGGTAGCACGCTGACATTTTTCATTTAGAAAAAAAAAACATTTTTCTTCTTTTAACCAACTACAGGGAGCTGTGAATAATATAACGATGGCTCGTATTCATTTAAAGAAAGACTTTTTCGAAAGTAATGGGATGGAAGCACACATTAAAAGTTAGTAGATGAGGGTTCAGTGTTTCTTTTAATGCCAGTTATCCATAGAGTTCACCAAAAAACATCTCCAAATTGGAAAAGTATTATCAAAAATTCCTCTCTCGTTCAGACATTCCAATGAGCCTAGCTGGAAAACTGACAGCCAATCAGGGTTTCCCATGCCTGCAGTGTTTCCTGTTCTGACCCCCCATTGCTCGTGACTATGTTTCACCGAACAGAGAACGTCCACTATCCGGCATTTTGTGGCAAAAACAAACATAGCATAATGTACAATGTTCAAGCTTATGCGTTTATACCAGAATAAACAGGTGGAACTTGACGTGTTGGAGAGGGGGCACGATGCTGACAGAGGGATCGGGCAGGCAGTCAGGTGCAGCAGCGATAGTTGGGATGTCGGACATAGAGAGCAGGTCAGGGGGCAGGCAGGAGTCAGTACAGGGGAGAACGAGCAAAGCAGGCAAGAGTATCAAGGGAGTCAGGCTTACGGGGTCGGTTGGAGAACATGCGAAGGTCGGTACGCACGGGTTGACGATCAGGGATACTAGAGTGCTGGAACGGGACATGAACCTCAACGATCTGGCGGAGAACCAGTCGTCATCGGGGTCCTATATATACAGAGGATAATCAGCCCACATGAGGCACAGGTGTGTGCCTCCCAATTAGCGCAGCTGCGCGGGCACCCGCACAGTCCAAGCTGGAGCAGCAGGATCATGACAGGTTCATTTGTCCTTGTCGTCTTTCTGGGGATGTAGATGAATACCCTATCAATGCGGCTTCCTGCTACAGTACTGTACTAATTTATGATGGTGTTTTTTTGTTTTGTTTTAATTTTATTCATTTATTTTGCTTCATTGGTCCATGTCGTCATGCCGGGGATGACCCATTAGTACATAGCGATCCGGCTTTTTTTGGGGGGTCGGGTGGGGTGACGATGCACTGAATCCGTGATAGGTGATCCGCGAAGTAGAGAGGGATTACTGTCACAGTTTTCTATCAGATTGACGATTTACTCTTGCGTGACATGGTGAAACGACTGGTGAGAAAGTCTGCCTCACAGTTCTGTGCAAAAGAGTTTAAATCTCGGCTATGCCCATGTGGATTTTGCATGCTTTCCTGTGCCTGGGTGGATTTTTCTCCGGGCACTCCATTTTTGTCCCACATCCCAAAAACAATGAGACAAAAAATGGAGAAATTGCCCTCATGTGTGATTGTGAAAGCAAATGGGTTTTTGTTTATATGTGCCCTGCAATTGGCTGGCAACCAGTTCAGGGGGTACCTCGTCTCCTACCCGTACATATCTGTGATTGGCTCCAGCACTCCTTGCAACCCTTGTGAGGATACGTGGCTGACATGATGGATGGATTGGATGGATTTGCTTTTGTTTCTTCTTCCCTGTCTGTATGAATATCAGTGTAAATACAAATCATACACTTCATGATAAAGCCAAGAAGCCAAAGACCTGGCTGCAGACCTAGGATTAGCAACCACAATTGTCTCTCATGCAGAAAACAACTTAATGGTCATCTTCAAAATGCATTTATCCATATGAAGACTTCACATTTGTGTCCAAAACGAGTGTAGATGATATTTTCCATACTCTAACCCAAGACAGTGTTTTAATTGGATTGCAAAGGCAAAACACTCCCAGACCTTAGCATTTGCAAAGACACATACACTCTGAGAACCTCAAGATCTGAAGGCATGTTGTGTAAATAGTGTGTAATGTGTTTAAAAACTATGTAACAATCTTTTGCATGTTCTGTTCCCTTTACTTTACATCTTTAATTCAAAAGTCAATGAACAGACATTTACAGACTCTTCTTCTCAGCCAACATCAAAAGGCCATTTAATTCTGTAACCATGGCCAATAAGCTCTCTTTTGTACATGAAGACACTCCACTGTTCCGAGAGTCCAGCACCAGAACCGTGATTCCACAAACAAACCATTTAATGAATGCATCAGATTCATAGATGAAACATCATGACATACCATCGCAAGGCATGCTGCTGCTGTCCTCAATGTTCATGAACTGTTTTATGCAATGAAGTCACATTTGTTTGATGAAACATCCATTTCTTGATCAAATATGGCAAATGACTTCAAACGTACCCAATACGTTTTATACTTGAAGATGTACTTGTACTGCAAAGAGAATGAAATTACCCATTTTTGACCCCTCACTTTTATGCATGAAAACAAATCTGTATTTTGTCTACACACTGTAGTGCCTTAACACCCGATAGATAGATAGATAGATAGATAGATAGATAGATAGATAGATAGATAGATAGATAGATAGATAGATATAGATAGATAGATAGATAGATAGATAGATAGATAGATAGATAGATAGATAGATAGATAGATAGATATAGATAGATAGATGCTATGAAAAAGTATTTGCCCTCCCAATTTCATTTTTACATATCTATCGCATACAAATGTTTACTGTATTAAAAAGCCAGTTTTCAAATAGTAACAATTAAATTTATTAAGGCACAAAAAATCTTCTGTGAAAATGTAATTGCCCCCTGAACCTAAAAACGGGTTGTGCCACTCTTGGCAGCAATAACTTAAATCAAGCGTTTACAATAATTGCTGATGACGTTGAGTCTTTCACAATGCTCTGGAAAACTTTCGTCCCACTCTTTTTTTGGAGAATTTCTTCAACTCCACCATATTGGAGGGTTTTCAAGCATGGACTGCCCGTTTAAGGTCACACCGCAGCATCTCAATTTGAATCTGGACTT
Organism: Syngnathoides biaculeatus; assembly: GCF_019802595.1. Lineage (NCBI taxonomy): Eukaryota > Metazoa > Chordata > Actinopteri > Syngnathiformes > Syngnathidae > Syngnathoides > Syngnathoides biaculeatus. The sequence goes on from NC_084658.1 coordinate 2,590,473, forward strand.
GAGCTTGGTCACTCCAAAACCTTATTTATTTATTGATTTATTTATTTTGGGCCATTCAGTGTTAGATATTCTGGTATGTTTCAAATCTTTTTCATGTTGCATGATCCAAGAACGCTTTACTTTGATGGCACAAACTGATTGCCGGACGCTCTCCTTCAGAAATTTCTTGTACACAGCAGAATTTATTGTCAATCACAGCAAGTTGTCCTGTTCCTGAGTGAGCAAAACAGCCCCAGACCATCACACTGCCACCAACATGCTTCATTGTTGGGATAATCTTCTTTTTATCAAATGCTGTGCCATTTTTATGCCATATGTAGTGGGAAGTACACATTCCACAAAGTTGACGTTTTGACTGGTCAGTCCACAGACTGTTTCTCAAAAAGTCTTGAGGATCATCAAAATGTGTTTTGGAAAATGTGAGACAGCCTTGCTGAAAGCTGTTTTTTTTTTTTTTTTTGCCTGGGAACTCTCCCATGTATGTTTTTCTAGCCAGTGTCTTTCTTATGGAAGAGTCATCAACACCAACCTTAACTGAAGCCAGTGAGGCCTGAAGAGTTTTAGATGTTGTTTGAATTTCTGTTGTGACCTCCTGGGTGCGTTGTCGTCGCACTCTTGGAGTAATTTTAGTTGGTCAGCCACTTCTGGGACTGTTTGCCGCTATTCCCAGTTTTCGCCATTTGTGGACAAGGGTTCTGACAGTGGTTCACTGGAGCCCTAAAGCCTTGGAAATGGCTTTGTAACCTTTTCCAGACTTAACTGTACAGTGAAGGTCAGAAGGAGCTACATTGTGTCTTAGTTGATCAAGAGAAAGGCTATAATAGAGTACCAAGAGAGGAACAGTGTTACTGCATGCGTAAGTCTGGTGTGGCGGAGAAATATGTTAGAATAGTACAGGACATGTATGAGGGCAGCAGAACAGTGGTGAGGTGCGCCATAGGTGTGACAAAAGAATTTAAGGTGAAGGTGGGATTACATCAAGGATCAGCTCTGAGCCCCTTCCTGTTTGCTGTGCTAATGGATAGGCTGACAGATGAGGTTAGACTGGAATCCCCTTGGACCATGATGTTTGGAGATGATATTGTCATATGCAGTGAAAGCAGGGAGCATGCAGAGGAACAATTGGAAAGATGGAGACATGCACTGGAAAGGAGAGGAATGAAGATTAGCCGAAGTAAAACAGAATATATGTGCGTGAATGAGAAAAGTAGAGGGGGAAGAGTGAGGTTTCATGCCTTGAGAGAGTACCACAAATGTGTTATTTGCCTTGAGGATGCCAGTGGAAAAGTATAGAGAAGGTCAGAAGGAGCTACATTGTATCTTTGTGGCTCTAGAGAAAGCCTATGACAGAGTACCAAGAAAAGAACTGTGGTACTGCATGTGAAAATCTGGTGTGGTGGAGAATATCTTAGAATAGGACAGGATATGTATGAGGGCAGCAGAACATTGGTGAGGTGTGCCGTAGGCGTAACAGAATAATTTAAGGTGGAGGTGGGACTGCATCAGAGAACAGCTCTGAGCCCCTTCCTGTTTGCTGTGCTAATGGATAGGCTGACAGATGAGGTTAGACTGGAATCCCCTTGGACCATGATGTTTGGAGATGATATTGTGATATGCATCAAAAGCAGGGAGAAGGTGGAGGAACAATTAGAAAAATCGAGGCATGCATTGGAAAGGAGAGGAATGAAGATTATCTGAAGTAAAACAGAACAGTTTGGTAAAGAAGTGAAAAAACGGGTCCAAGCAGGTTGGGACAGCTTGCGGAAGGTCTCTGATGTGTTATGTGACAGAAGAGTCTCTGCTAGGATGAAGGGCAATGTTTATAAAACTGGTGAGGCCAGCCATGATGTACGGATTAGAGACGGTGGCTCTGAAGAAACAACATGAAGCAGAACTGGAGGTGGCAGAAATGAAGATGTTGAGGTTCTTGCTCGTAGTGAGCAGGTTGGATAGGATTAGAAATGAGCTAATTAGCCAAAGTTGGATGTTTTGGAGAAGAGGTTTGAGAGAGCAGACTTTGATGGTTTGGTCATGTCCAGAGGTGAGAGAGTGAGTATATTGGTAGAAGGGTGCTGAGGATGGAGCTGCCAGGCAAAAGAGAGCGAGGAAGACCAAAGAAAAGGTTGATGGATGTTGTGAGGTAAAACTTGAGGACAGTGGGTGCTAGAGAGGAAGATGCACGAAATAGGCATAGATGGAAAATTAGTGCACACTGTAGTGACCCCGAACAGGACAAGCCGAAAGGAAAAGAAGAAGACTGTCCTAAATTTATGGTTAGTCACTGTGACTTTGTGATTTAAAGTGTTTGTAATGTCTAATTTGAAATGCAACTTATCTTATCTGAACGAAAATATATGTTCAACTGTACCATAGAATGCATCACCTTTTGATGATTTTACCAAAAAATATAAGTGTTTATCAATTAAAGTCCACAAAAATTGACCAGGTTTGCCATGTCTGAAAACCGACTCATTTCGGGGGCAGAGCCTCGTGCTATTGTGCGACTGGAATTGTTTGGTTATGGCATCAGTTTACCACGTGAAATTATGTTTATGGTAAAGCCAGCTATTGCTCTCAAATTAATGTGGCAACTTTTTAAACGGATTTCATTCATTAAAATCCTGATTTGTTAATATATACCAACTTAGACTGTGGACTACGTTATCATCTGTTTGTTTTGGTGCGATAATAAACTAGCCTTGTACACGCAAAATAGTGACGCACATCGTACTGCAGATAGTTTCTCATCCAACCACAGGCAGATCCATTGCGCTGTGCAATGAACAGCCGAGTGGTCGCTTACCTATTTACTAAATACAGGGTGTTAATTTTTACACCATCCATCCATCCATCCATCTATCCATCCATCCACTATCTACTGCTTTTACAGGCCGGGAAGTAGCTTCAGCAGGGATACCCAGACTTCCCTTTCCCCAGCCACTTCTTCCATCTCTGCCGGAGGGATCATGAGGTGTTCCCAAGCCAGCTGAGAGACATAGTCTCTCTAGCATGTCCTGTGTCGTCCTCGGGGTCTCTTTCCGGTGGGACATGCCTGGAACACCCCACCAGGGAGGCATCCAGATCAGATGCCCCAGCCACCAGGGAGGCATCCGGATCAGATGCCCCAGCCACCTCATTTGGGTCCTCTCAATGCAGAGGAGCAGAAGCTCGACACTGAGCCCCTCCTGGATGACTGAGGTTCTCACCCTATCTCTAAGGGAGAGCCCAGACACCCTGCCGAGGAAACTCATTTCGGCCGCTTGTATCCAGGGATCTTGTTCTTTCAGTTACGACCCACAGCTAATCCCCATAGGTGAGGCTAGGAATGTAGATCGACTGGTAAATTGAGAGCTTCAGCTTTCGACTTAGCTCCCGCTCTACCACAACATACCAACACAAAGTCCGCATCACTGCAGATGCTGCACTGATCCTTCCGTCGATCTCCCGCTCCATTCTTCCCTCACTCATGAACATTATCCCAATATACTTGAACTCATTCCTGATCTGGAGAGGGCACACCACCCTTTTCCGACTGAGGACCATAGAATCAGATTTGGAGGTGCTGATTCTCATCCCAGCCGCTTCAAACACAGCTGCGAATCACTCCAGTGAGAGATGGAGATCACCGCTTGATTAAGACAACAGAAGCACATAATCTGCAAAGAGCAGCGATGCGATGCTGAGGCCACCGAACCGGACACCCCCTATGCCTCGGCTGCACCTAGAAATTCTGTCCATAAAAGTTATAAATAAAATCGTTAACAAAGGGCACCCTTGGCGGAGTCTAACTGTCATCGGAAATGAGTCCGACTTATTGCCGGCAATGCGGACCAAACTCTGACAGTGGTCATACAGGGACCGCACAGCTCGTATCAGGTGGTTCGGTACCCCATACTCCTGAACAACCCCCCACAGGACTCTCTGAGAGTTACGGTCGAACGCCTTCTCTCAGTCCACAAAGCACATGAAGACTGGTTGGGCGAACTCCAATGCACCCTCGAGGATCATGCTGAGGGTGTAAAGCTGGTCCACTGTTCCACAACCAGGAAGAAAACCACATTGCTCCTCCTGAATCTGAGATTTGACTTCCTGACGGACCCTCCTCTCCAGTACCCCTGCAGTAAACATTACTAAGGAGGCTGAGGAGTGTGATCCCTCTATAGTTGGAACACACCCTCCGGTCACCCTTCTTGAAAAGGGGGACCACCATCCCAGTCTGCAAATCCAGGGGCGCTGTCCCCGATGTCCATGCAATGTTGCAGAGGCGTGTCAACCAGGACAGCCCCACAACATCCAGAGCCTTTAGGAACTCTGGGCAAAGGGTTAGGGTCACATCCATTCCCAGGACCCTGCTACCAAGGAGCTTTTTAACCACCTCAGTGACCTCAAACCCAGAGATAGAAGAGCCCGCCTCAGAGCACCCATACTCAGCTTCGTTGTGGGAAGGTGTGTTGGTGGAATTGAGAAGGTCTTCAAAGTATTCTCCCCAATGACTCACAACATCCTGAGTTCATGTCATCAGTGCCCTGTCCCCACTATACACAGTGTTGACGGTGCACTGCTTCCCCCTCTTGAGACGCTGGACGGTGGACCAGAATTTCCTCAAAGCCATCCTGCTGTCATTCTCCATTGCCTCACCAAACTCCTCCCATGCCCGGGTTCTTGCCTCAGCGACCACCAAAGCTGCATTCCGCTTGGCCAGCCTTTACCTGTCAGCTGCCTCATGAGTCCCACAGGCCCGAAATGCCCAATAGGATTCCTTCTTCAGCTGGACAGCATCCATCACTGTTGGTGTCCACCAATGTGTTCGTGGGTTGTCTTACAGCTACAACTCCAGTTGGTTGCCTCAGCAATGGAGGTGCGGAACATCTTTCACTCGGACTCAATGTCTCCCACCTCCTCCGGGACATGAGCAAAGTTCCTTCAGCAGTGGGGGTTAAATTCATTCTGACAGGGGAATCTGCCAGCTGCTCCCAGCAGACCCTCACAATACGTTTGGGGCTGCCATGACGGACTGGCATCTTCCCCCACCATCGGCGCCAACTCACCACCATGTAGTGATTAGTTGACAACTCCGCCCCTCTCTTCACCCGAGTATCCAAGTCATGCGGGCACAAGTCCGATGACACGACCACAAAATTGATCATCGAACTGTGACCTAGAGTGTCCTGGTGCCAGGTGGACATGTGAACACCCTTATGCCTGAACATTGTGTTCGTTATGGAAAATCCATGATGAGCACAGAAGTCCAGTAACAGAACACCACACGAGTTCTAATCGGGGGGGGGAGTTCTTCCCAATCATGCCCTTCCAGGTGTCACTGTCATTGCCCATGTGGGCTTTGAAGTCCCCCAGCACAATGATGGAGTCGCCAGAGGGGGCACTCCCCAGCACTGCTTCTAAGGACTCCAAAAATTGTGGGTACTCTGAACAGCTGTTTGGTGCATAAGCACAAACAACAGTCAGGACCCATCCCCCAACCTGCAGGTGGAGGGAGGCTACCCTCTCATTCACTGAGGTAAACCCCAACGTAAAGGTCCCCGAGCCGGGGGCAATAAGTACACCAAGACCTGCTCGGCGTCTCTCCCCATGGGCAACTCCAGAGTGGAACAGAGTCCAACCCCTCTCAAGAGGAGTGGTGCCAGAGCTAAAGCGGTGCAGGGAGGCAAGTTTGACAATATGTAGTCTAACTTCTCGACATCACATACCAACTCAGGCTGCTTCCCTGCCAAAGAGGTTACATTCCATGTCCCTAGAGCTAGTTTCTGTAGCAGGGGATTGGATTGCCAAGGTCCCCGCCTTTGGCCACCGCCCAACTCACTTTGCATCCGACCCCAATGGCCCCTCTCACAGGTGGTGAGCCCATCAGAAGGGGGAGCCATGTTACCCTTTTGGGCTGTGCCCAGTCGAGCCCTATGGGTGCAGGCATGGCCTAACCCTAACCCTAACCCTAACCCTAACCCTACCAGGTGCATGAAGCCCCAGACAATTTAGCTCCTTGGATCATCGGGACACTCAAACCCTCCACCACAATTAGGTGATGGCTTGAGGAGGGGTCATTTTTAAATAAGACTGAAAATTTCATATATACATTCAGGACATGGACACCTTTACTATTTATCAGTTTATGACTAACAGAACCAAACAAGAACTTAACAAATGCTTACCAGTCTTTGTTTCCAACACCAGGCATAACCTGCTCCATGGCTCTGACCATTTGCTTGGCACTTCCTTTATGGCCAGCCATTTCATCTCCATTTGAACGTGTGTTCTCTCACTGCCTCAAATTAATAACCTTTAATGCCTCTATAAAGCTCATATTCTTCACAATCTTCGTGGTACCCTTCAGAATAGTGTTCATCGCTCGACGTATCGGAAATTTCATCATCGTTCTTACAATGTATTCCAATGCTCGCCATTGCTGACACTGGCAATGGCGTCACGTTCCTACTTGGGTGTTTCCGCTTTGTTTTCATCTTTTTTTGGTGAATCCAATAATATGCAGTGATTTTTTTGCCGATATTTGAAAAATAAAAATGTTTTCTTCATAATGGAATTCTGCATAAAAAACTGTATGATATTGGAAAAGGGTGCACTGAGGACATTCCATACACTTTCACAATCCGGGGCAATGACTTTTTCCACAGAGGCTCAAAGTTTTGGATTTTTTTGTTCCTTAATAAATGGAATTTTCATTTAAAAATTGCATTTCATATTTCCTTGGGTTGGCTCTAATTGATATAAGAATTGGTTAGATCATTTGACACTTTTGTGTGTGATCGATATGCAAAATAGTAGCGGACGGGATCATTTTTCATGGCATTGTCGCTACAAATAGCCTTTGTTGTTATCACACACATGATCAATAAGATTCAAGCATCTCCTTTCAGTGGAGCATACATGTAAAATAGAAAAAAAAACAATAAATCCTATCATAAAAAGATATATAACAAATTATACTTTAAAAAAATACTAAAAAAAGATTGCACAGCATTCTGGCCCATAAATGCACAGTGGTGTTCCAGAGGTGTCCTGTGGGATGGTCAGGGGTTTTTGTGCTTACCGTTCATAGCCATAATGGCTTGTAGAAAGCGTTGCTACACCTGTCATGCTTCCCTGAGCAGCAGGTCGAGAGGGGAGAGGGCACCCAATGATTTCCCTAGCTGTCTTTACTACCCACTGCAGCCTCTCTTTGTCAGACATGGTGCAATTCCCATACCACACTGTCATGTAGTATGTAAGCAGACTCTCAATGGATAACCGATAGGCCAGCAGCAGGGTGGAGTTAAGGTTGTGCTTCCTGAGGATTCTTTCAATATGTGTCCACTCCTGAGCCTTCTTTATGATCGTTGAGATGTTGTCTGTCAAGGAAATGTCAGACGAGATGAGGAGACCAAGATATCGGAATGTGTGGAATCATTTTTTGGCCCTCCTGAAGTTGACAATGATCTCTTTGTTTTCTTGGTGTTCAGAATCAGGTTGTTTATTGAGGATCATGTTGACAGCTTCAGGACCTCCAAGCTGTAGATTGTCTTGTCTCCTCCTGAATTTCGTCCATCCACTGTGGTGTCATTAGCAAACATGACTATAAGGTTGTTGTTATGGGCCGGACGACAATTTTTGGTGTAGAGTCAGTACAGGAGGGGGCTCAACACACAGCCCTGAGGGGAGCCGGTGCTCAGCTTCTGCATGGAGAAGAAGTACCAGCCAAGTCTCACAGTCTGGGACCGGTTAGTAAGAAAGTTCTTTATCCAGAGCATGTGACAGGTGGAAATCCAAGGGTGTTTAGTTTGATGATGCGAATGTCTGGGATGATTGTGTTGGAGGCCGTGCTATAGTCTACAGAGCATTTTCACGTAGTTGTCCTGCTGCTCCGCACAGATGTGCCTTGATTTGTTGAAAAAGCAGTCTCTCAAAGCACTGCATGATTACCACAGTGAGGGCCACTGGGCGGTAGTTATTCAGGCTGGTGGTGGGAAACGTCTTTGTTACCGGGATGATTATGACAGATTTCAGACAGGACAGGAACTCCATCTGGGCCGGAAGCCTTCATGGGGTTCACTGCCAGGATCACCTGCCTGATGTCATTGCTCACTGACAGTGAAGGTGGTGGTGCAGAAGCTGTGTGGGGACAGAGTAGAAGCCGATGGGTGCTGTTGTTGTGTTATTTCAAAGTGGGTAAAGAAGCTGTTTAATTCCTCTGCCAGTGTTGCTCTCAGGTTCTCTGGTGGCACAGCCTCTGCAATTCATGATGTTGTGAATGCCATGCCACACCTCCTCTATTTTGACTCTATTTTAATTTTTAAAATGACTTCCACTTTATTTACACCTCTTTTGAGGTCAGCTTGAGTAGATCTGTAGCGGTCACTCTCACCTAATTGGTAGGCAGCACAGGGCTCAGAAGAGTGTATGGAATTTGATGGTCATCCAGGGTTTTCTGAGTGGGAAAAATCTTTTTTTTTTTTGTCCACAGTTCCATTACTGATACAAAACTTAATGGAGTCCAGGGTTAAAACAATAAATGGTTCAGATTCCTGTTGTTCGAATAAGTCGCAGTCTGTTGTGTATGCAGTTTGGAGAGAGTAGTCCAGGTCGTGACTGTCTTGAAGGTGAGGCTGGACCTGCACTTAAGGGGGCGTAGGCAGGGTAGAGCAGGTGTTAAAGATGGTCGGATTGGCCGAAGTGGGAGAGTATCATGGCTCTGTTATGCATGCTTGATGTTAGTGTAGAGACCCAAAGTATTCTCCCCTCTGGTGGAACATTTAACGTGTTGATAGAATGTCTTCTGAATGGCCATGTTAGTCTCAAGCTACTTTATGGACACCATCAAGGTGAGCCTGCTAATGTTTGTTTGTGGTGTCATGGAGGAGGGAGATTGTTGTGTTTACCTTAGCGCTGGGTGGAATAGAGATAGCCATGTCCATCCAACACTAAAGTTAGTTCTCTCGGTAGAAAAAATGGTCGACATCTTACTGACATGTACTCGAGATCTTGAGACTCGTGAGCAATGCTTTTCCACAATAGTCCCGTTGTTGCACCAGTTGTTTTGCACATACACGCAGAGCCCCACCCCCTCGCAAACTCCCACACACACACACACACACACTGCTCTTACCGGAGACCTTCGTCCTGTCACAACGTAGCTAAGTACGACCTGCTAGCTGCATGCTAGATTTGGGTGTATCCGGATGGAACCACGTTTTGCTAATAATCGCTACACAACTGTCATGAACATAGCAACTCTATGCAAATTATAGTTTCAAGTCTTCAGTTTTATGCACCAAGGATCAGACATTGGAAGAATACAGGATTAGGTAGAGGAGGCTTGTGTGGTTGCCTCCTGAGCCTTAACATAACACCAGACAGATGACCCTGCTTCTGCTTCCTCGTCCGTCTCTATCGCTTCCATTTCCATGGCCCACCATCAATCCACAGAGAGCGTGGTGATTTTGTAATGTTAACTGGGATGTTATGCATGTGGTGAAAGACACTCGCAAATGGTTGTCTGATGTTGATCACCAATATGAATAAGTCTAATGAGTAAAGTGAATGTTTAACAAAAAAGGAGTACAATTACACCCACCGATAATAGTATATAACCCATAATAGGTTTACATTTGATAGTATGTTGTTCTCTTGCAATTGTTGTTGTTGGTGGTGTCACACAGAACTGACAGTTGGTGTTTAATAATTTGGGTTTTCTTATTCAGATACACAACAACGTACAGTACATCTCAGTGTCTTAACTACCAGACATTGTAAAGCGTTTCTTCACCTCCTTTGTTAATTATTGTATTATTGGCTGTGTTAATTTTATTAACAATAATAAATACACAAATTAAAAATACATGTTATTTTTCTTATTTTGTGAATATTTTTGGCTTAATTATCTCCCTCAAAACATGTCTGTGCATGTGTCTGCCTCCGATAGTGTCAAGATGACTAAATAATATAACTACATTTTTGCAACGCTCGTGTTACTTGTTTGATTGTTTCTTATTAATACATAGTGTCCTGTATGTAAGGGAATAAATGGAAATGGTACACAATCCCGTCAGTCCATCCTTGGCCCACTGTAGCAAATAACTTCCATCCATCCATCCATCAATTCTCAACATTGCTTATCCTGTCCAGGGTTGTGGGTGTACCAAAAACAAATATTACAACTGTTATAGCATCCCCAAATTGTTGTAATTTTAGTGCCCATTTAATAAGTGTGGTCCAAACATTTGATTGAGAAAAAGTACAAGTGTAATGTAATATCGTAAGAAAACCTCGCTTTGAAGGCAACCCAGCGCTTTTCAAGATATCTTTTAGTCCTGGGAAGTGGCAAAGTTGTTTGTCACTCTTCTTGTGCTTTGTCAAGCCATTCAAGCAGAAAAAAATCCCCCTAGACTCTTTAATTCAACAACTTTTCCTGTTCGTCTCACTCCTTCTCTGCCGTTCTCCCTTGCCGAATTCTGTACTCTGTGTGACAATCCGTTCATTATACCATCTTCACCCCTTACCACACACACATGCACACGCACGCACACGCGCACACACACACACACGCACTTCAGCATTGCCCTATGTCATTCCCAGATCAACCCCTCCTTTCTTGCTGAGCTACTATGAGCTATATTACTTTGACCCCAGCCCATCAATCTGCTTCAATTGGATAATGATCTGTAATCACGTTCTTTGAGTGGAGTCTATAAAACAAGCCGGGGCCTCAGCACCCCTCCTGAGACAGCTCCTTCTGTTTCTTACACCCCCCCCCACTCGCTCCCATGTCAAACATTTGATCCAGGCACTTCTCTTTTCAGCTTTCAGGCCCCCACTAAATACCCTCGCATATGGGCAGCCGCTGCAGCCGATGGTGGGCCTTGTAAAGGGGATGAATGTGACGGCTGCGATGTTGATTTTTCATGGCCCCCACTTTCCAATGAGAAGGGGGACAAGGCAAAGCCCAGCAGCAGGGAGCAGAGAAAAAGAGAAGGGGTGTTTAAAACCAGGCCCTTGCTCCTACACCTTGGATGCCCCCCCCCCTCCATTCTTCCACTAGCCATCAGATTAAAGCTGACCCTCCATTAGATTGTTTTGTACGATAGGCTTGTAATCGATAAAGCCAAGTAGCAGGGAGGGCTGCGGCCTAACAGAGACTGTGGGCGTTATATAGGGAAAGCGGGGGGGGATAAATAGAGATTAGGATAAGGTTGATGGACAGGAAGAAAGAGGCAATGAATGAAGAATTAAATGAGTGAGATGATATTAAGGGGTAAGCTTCCTACCCTGAAACGTTCTGCAATTAAATTGGGTTTCAAGTGAAAAATAATTCCAACATGAGGAAAAAAAAGTTTGAATCCAAAATCTGACTCAGAGATACACATGTTAAAGTAACAATAGCATCTTATTAATGATCTAGTACCAAATTTCCCTTTTTTATTTTTACCCCAACAGTTTGTTTGCAGAGGAAAATGACTTATTGTCTACTACTGTATGAGATCTTAAGTGGGGTTATCACATATGGGGATAAGATCTGAAGTGGGGTTGGAGGGAAGAGGGCGCACACAAGGGACTGTTTTCACAGCATATTGCGCATTTCCATGTCAAAAATGACCTTGGTGCGCCACCTCAGCCAACAGTTATCAATTCTTCTGTGGGGCTTCCATTGTGGCCAATGATGGGCAAGCTGTGTTTGGGTTCGTTGAAAACACATGTACGTTTTTTTTTTTGGTTTTGTTTTGTTTTTTTTCGGTTCAGGAGGCGAGTGGAGCAGCTTGACCATAATTTAAAATGTCATTACTTCAACGGGGGCTTTTGTGTAATCCCGTCTGTACTTTTGAATATACATAAAAAGGCTGCATAGTTTTAAAGACCTTACAATAAATTGATGAATAGAGCATTTTCTTCCTCGCTCCCTCTCCCTCTTTAAAGTGAGGGGCCTGTCTTGTATATCATTATTCCTTCCAACCATTCTTTTGCATGTTGAGTTCTCCTATATGTGGCGCATATGCCTTTTGAAAGAACGGCACCATGGAAGGCAGGCACAGATGGAATCACCCTCCCTGTCTGTCGATGGGCAGACAATGGGGAATAGAAATCAAAGTTAAAGGGGTGCATCCAACCCCATTTAGCTGACACAAAGGGTGCTTGTAGGAGGCTGGGCAGTGTGGGTCGGAGGGAGGAAAGGGGAGGGTGTAACAGGGCACATGAACATGTTGCAGACCACTAGACTCCTTCCTCAGCTCCCCTCTCTATCACTGAACGAAGACATACTGGCAACATATAAGACACCTCAGTCCTCTTTTTGATAAATGCCTTGGGGGACACCTCTCAATCATTAATTAATAAATTAGGGGTTAGTCTTGAACCCCTAAATTGTAACACTTCATCTTATTAAGATATTTTGTCAGTTACTCACATTTGACGAGCGCCACCGCGCTCGTGCGCCTCCGTGCTCGCAAATCTGCACAGTCAAGCACGAAAAATCACGCGCATAAAACTTATGAGTAGAAAATATAGATATTGAAAGACATCGGTTTTTTTTTTGTGTAGTCTTGACATTAATTTACGTCTTTATTTCTTAAACGTTGTTATCTCAACAAGCCTACTCCAAAACAACCAGTATTCACCTGGAAACAAGAAATGCAAGTTAACCGTACTGAGCATGTACGGAAGTTAGGCCGAAAGTGCATGTTCAGAGCTGCTTCACGTACTGCCAGCGGATTTACGTTGAAAATCATCCACATAGTGAGCCATGTCAAAAATGCAGCCCTATGGGGGCACAAACCAGTGCAAACTGTAGGCCGGTCTCAAACCCGGATAAATGCAGAGGGTTGCGTCAGGAAGGGCATCCGGCGTAAAAACTGTGCCAAACAAATATGAGCGTTCATCTAAAGAATCCCATACCGGATCGGTCGTGGCCCGTGTTAACAACGCCCGCCCCCGGCACTGCTAACCTGCAGGGCGTCGGTGGAAATTCAGCTACTGTGGGTCGAAGACAAAGAAGAGGAGGAAACCGGATCCAGCGTCAGAAGAAAAAGAGGAATGCACAGAGCCTACAACTGAGTGTAGGGACTTTGAATGTTGGGACTATGACAGGAAAAGCTCTGGAGTTGGTTGACATGATGATGAGGAGAAAGGTTGATATTCTGTGCATCCAAGAGAACAGGTGGAAAGGTAGTAAGGCTAGAAGTTTGGGAGCAGGGTTTAAATTATTCTACCATGGAGTAGATGGGAAGAGAAATGGAGTAGGGGTTATTTTAAAGGAAGAGCTGGCTAAGAATGTCTTGGAGGTGAAAAGAGTATCAGATCGAGTGATGAGACTAAAATTTGAAATTGAGGGTGTTATGTATAATGTGGTTAGCGGCTATGCACCACAGGTAGGATGTGACCTAGAGTTGAAAGAGAAATTCTGGAAGGAACTAGATGAAGTAGTTCTGAGCATCCCAGACAGCGAGAGAGTTGTGATTGGTGCAGATTGTAATGGACATATTGGTAAAGGAAACAGGGGCGATGAAGAAGTGATGGGTAAGTACGGCATCCAGGAAAGGAACTTTGAAGGGCAGATGGTGGTTGACTTTGCAAAAAGGATGGAGATGGCTGTAGTGAACACTTATTTCCAGAAGAGGGAGGAACATATAGTGACCTACAAGAGCGGAGGTAGAACCACGCAGGTAGATTATATTTTGTGCAGACGATGTAATCTGAAGGAGGTTACTGACTGTAAAGTAGTGGTAGGGGAGAGTGTAGCTCGACAGGATAGGATGGTAGTATGTAGGATGATTCTGGTGGTGGGTAGGAAGATTAAGAAGACAAAGGTAGAGCAGAGAACCATGTGGTGGAAGCTGAGAAAGGAAGAATGTTGTGCGGCCTTCCGGAAAGAGGTGAGACAGGCTCTCGATGGACAACCGAAGCTCCCGGAAGACTGGACGACGACAGCCAAGGTGATCAGAGAGACAGGCAGGAGAGTACTTGGTGTGTCATCTGGTAGGAAAGGGGAGAAGGACACTTGGTGGTGGAACCCCAAAATACTGGGAGTCATACAAGGAAGGAGATTAGCGAAGAAGAAGTGGGATACTGAGAGGACTGAGGAGAGGCGAAAGGAGTACATTGAGATGCGACGTAGGGCAAAGGTAGAGGTGGCAAAGGCTAAACACGAGGCATATGAAGACATGTACACCAGGTTGGACACGAAAGAAGGAGAAAATGATCTCTACAGGTTGGCCAGACAGAGGGATAGAGATGGGAAGGATGTGCAGCAGGTAAGGGTGATTAAGGATAGAGATGGAAATGTGTTGACTGGTGCCAGTGGTGTGCTAAATAGATGGAAAGAATACTTTGAGAAGTTGATGAATGAAGAAAATGAGAGAGAAGGAAGAGTTGAAGAGGCAAATGTGAAGGACCAGGAAGTGGCAATGATTACTAAGGGGGAAGTCAGAAAGGCACTACAAAGGATGAAAAATGGAAAGTCAGTTGGTCCTGATGACATACCGGTAGAGGTATGGAAGCAATTTGGAGAGATGGCTGTGGAGTTTTTGACCAACTCATTCAACAGAATACTAGCGGGCGAAAAGATGCCTGAAGAATGGAGGAAAAGTTTTCTAGTTTCCATTTTAAAGAACAAAGGGGATGTTCAGAGCTGTGGGAACTATAGAGGAATAAAGTTGATGAGCCACACAATGAAGTTATGGGAAAGAGTAGTGGAGGCTAGACTCAGGACAGAAGTAAGTATCTGCGAGCAACAGTATGGTTTCGTGCCTAGAAAGAGTACCACAGATGCATTATTTGCCTTGAGGATGCTCGTGGAAAAGTACAGAGAAGGTCAGAAGGAGCTACATTGTGTCTTTGTGGATCTAGAGAAAGCCTATGACAGAGTACCAAGAGAGGAACTGTGGTACTGCATGCGTAAGTCTGGTGTGGCAGAGAAGTATGTTAAAATAGTACAGGACATGTATGATGGCAGCAGAACAATGGTGAGGTGTGCCTTAGGTGTGACAGAGAAATTTAAGGTGGAGGTGGGACTGCATCAGGGATCAGCACTGAGCCCCTTCCTGTTTGCAGTGGTAATGGATAGGCTGACAGATGAGGTTAGACTGGAATCCCCTTGGACCATGATGTTCGCAGATGATATTGTGATATGCAGTGAAAGCAGGGAGCATGCAGAGGAACAATTAGAAAGATGGAGACATGCACTGGAAAGGAGAGGAATGAAGATTAGCCGAAGTAAAACAGAATATATGTGCGTGAATGAGAAAAGTGGAGGGGGAAGAGTGAGGCTACAGGGAGAAGAGATAGCGAGGGTGGACGACTTCAAATACTTGGGGTCAACAATATAGAGCAATGGAGAGTGTGGTCAGGAAGTGAAGAAACGGGTCCAAGCAGGTTGGAACAGCTGGTGAAAGGTGTCTGGTGTGTTATGTGACAGAAGAGTGTCTGCTAGGATGAAGGGCAAAGAGACGGTGGCACTGAAGAAACAACAGGAAGCTGAACTGGAGGTGGCAGAAATGAAGATGTTGAGGTTCTCGCTCGGAGTGACCAGGTTGGATAGGATTAGAAATGAGCTCATTAGAGGAACAGCCAAAGCTGGATGTTTTGGAGACAAGATTTGAGAGAGCAGACTTCGATGGTTTGGACATGTTCAGAGGTGAGAGAGTGAGTATATTGGTGGAAGGATGCTGAGGATGGAGCTCCCAGGCAAAAGAGCGAGAGGAAGACCAAAGAGAAGGTTTATGGGTGTGGTGAGGGAAGACATGAGGGTAGTTGGGGTTAGAGAGGAAGATGCAGGAGATAGGCTAAGATGGCAAAAGATGACACGCTGTGGCGACCCCTCACGGGACAAGCCGAAAGGAAAAGAAGAAGAAGTGAGCCATGTCAAAGGAAATTCAGTTACAGCAGGAGTGCTCTTTGTGTCAATCGTGAGGCAGTGTGACGGATTAAAAAAAACAAAAACAAAAAAAGAAAACAATGTTAGACTATCATCCACCTCGTTGCTAGATTCAGGTGGGTTTTCTACGGGCACTCTGGGTTTCTTCTACATCCCAAAAAATCCATTGATTGGAAATTCTAAATTGCCCTGAGGTGTGATTGTGAGTGTAAATGATTGTTTGCCTCCATGTGCCCTGAAAATGACCAGCTACCAATTCAGGGTGTACCCTGCCTCCTGCTCGGAGCTATTGCTGGGATAGACTCCATCACTTTTTCTTCCATTGTGAGGATAAGCGGCTCAGAAAATGGATGGATGGATAGATGAATGGAAGTATCACATTTTTTTACTTTTACTCAAGTATTTATGTTAGGAACAAACTGTACTTTTACTCTGTTATAACAGCCTACATACCACTCACCACTTTAATATATCACTAATTGTGTGGTGCATCTGTTTTTACTCTGCGATTTTCCAATCCACCATGATTACCATCGTAATGTTTGACCCAAGTTCAGCTGTCAAATGATTCAAGAAAGTCACATACGTCCACACACCGTTTCCACACACGGCTTCTTCATTTTGTCAGTTTCGTGGACAAAGGCAAATATTCTAAATAATAATAAATAAAAAAATAATTAAAAAGCAATATTTCTGTGATGTAACATATGCATAGGGATGCACGTTTTGTTATTTTTCCCCCTACAAATTTTAAATGGTGGCTGGTGTTTGTGGATTCCCATTCAACATGAGTTTGAATGTGAGTTCTTAGTCTTGAAAACAGCCACATGCGAGTGCATTTTTTTAGTTAAAATAGCAGTTAAAATAGAACATCTATTTTGCAACAGTTACCTGGCCTAGAAGGCCCATGTAAATCCGATTCAAGTTGATTTCAGTTATTTTCAACTACGTTCTTAAAAAGATAAAGATAAATCAGTGGTAGTACAAATTCTGGGTCATATTAACCGGTGGAAAATGTTTTGAAATGATATGTCTTGTTCAAGTCACAAATGTGAACAGGGTTGTCTTGACTTAATTTATCCACTGCAGCCTTCTTCCTGTTTTTGTAATCTTAATAATGAGTCTACAGTATTGCGCTGTTTAACAAGTGGAAATAATATATGAACAGTTCACGGAGATTCATTGGTCTTGGTTGTTTATTTTACACTCTGAGACCATTGTCCTCAGTCAGAAAAGGGTGGCGTGCCCTCTCCAGGTTGGGGATGAGATCCTGCCCCAAGTGGAAGAATTCAAGTATCTTCCATGAGTGAGAAGCTTGCTCATCCGGGAGAGGCTCAGCATCGAGTCGCTTCTCCTCTGCATTGAGAGGAGCCATATGAGGTGGCTGGGGCACCTGATCTGGATGCCTCCCAGATGCCTCCGCAGTGAGGTGTTCTGGGTATGTCCCACAAGAAAGAGGCCCCGGGGTTGACCCAGGACACAATGGAGAGACTATGTTTATATACGCTCTTGGTCGCTTGGCTGCCGACCCATTCAGGGTGCAGCCTGCCTTTGACCCAAAGATCACTAGGATAGGCTGCAGCACGTCTGCGACCATAGTGATGATAAGCGGTACAGAATTTTGGACTTTTTAAATTGCATGACATGTTCAGCAATATCTACATTTGCATATTTATTATTTTTGTTTAGTTTTATTTTATATGATGTTCACGGTCTGAGTTAAAAAAAAAATAATCATAAATTCGAACTTGTAGTTTCTTAATTGAATAATTTCTTGCACTGCCTTAAATAATTATTTGAAAGACTTTTTACTTTTACTTGAGACAGATTATTATAAAGTAATAGTACTTGACTACAATGTATGGGTACTTTACCCACTTCTAGTATTTATATTACAAATTAGCAATTTGGCCAGACATTCTTGTTTATCTTTCCCATACCATCTTGTCATATCCAAAATGTGTCATAACCAGAACGCTAGGGCAGTACCAAATGCACGACTAAGTAGACAGGGCGGCATTTAAAGGAAGATCTTTATTCATTCCTAGGCCGTAAGCCGGAGAGTCTGTCAGAGTGAGCAGCAGTATCAAGAGCGTCAAGCTTACGTGGTTGGTCGGAGGACAGGCGGAGGTCGGTACACAGGGGTTCAGGATCAGGATCAGGAACGAGGAAGTGTGGGAACAAAGCATGGATCACAATGATCTGGCAAAGCCAGACCTTCCGCTGGTTCCTATATATACTGGGGTTATTTATCCCTGATGAGGCGCAGGTGTGCAGGGGACCTGCACCGCCAGGGCTGGGACCGGCAGGATCAATGGCCTGATAATAAACACATGATAAATACAATTTTAATATCATTAGGTTAAAAAAAAACATTTTCGGAGTGACATCAAGTAGTCGATTCTGTCCTGCTTTGTTGGTGGATGTTTCCTTTCGAATGCAGATCTGATGTGACCTACAAAATTGTGTGTTTTAAGATAGTGATTTTATACACTCTGCAGGATGCAAGTGTACATCAACAACATTATTATGATGCTAAATTATTTTATCATGAGCTATTATCCAGTTTATGAAACATGCTTAAATTGTATTACATTAACAAACTATTAAGTCATTACAATAAAGAAAAATTGACTATTCTGGGTCTCTGATGGTGTAGCGGTACACACACCTGACTTTGGTGTGGGCAGCGTGGGACCGATTCCTGCTCAGTGATGGTGCCGATATGTGGCCTGCGACTGACTGGCAACCATTTCAGCTTGTAGTCTGCCTCTTGCCCAATGTTAGTTGGGATAGGCTCTTGCACTCCTGCAATGGCTTGTGAGGATAAGTGATTTAGGAATAGGTTATTTTGCTGACAAAAGTAATTTTAGTGCAACCCTGGTTTTTCAATTCAAGATGTTCCTGGACTCTGTTCACAAACCAAAATGGTTTCAAACCAAGGTATGGTTTTCCAGTGAAATAAATGAAAATGCAATTAATCAGTTCCAGCTGCACAAGTAAGTTTTATTAATATTGTTTTTGTGGACATGATGTTAACAAACAGTCAGATATAAACATAAAAAACTGTTTATTATGAAGAAATAAATTGGAATGATATTTTTCATAATTAAAGAATTCATAAATGTACTCTCTTCTCCTCACTTCTACAAGGACCTGGAAACTGTTCATTCCGCCATTTAAGTGCATTTGTCGCAAATGCACTTTGAGGAGCGAGGAACAAGCTTTGTAGATCAGGAGGCCATAGAGTTTTACTTCAGCCGTGTCAGCATTTAACAAAGACAACATCTTAAAATGCAAAAAATAAATAAATAAACAAACAAACCATAAATAAATAAATAAATAAATAAATACATAAATAAATAAATAAATAAATAAATAATGTATATGTGTTGGGCCGAAGGTGTGGTTAACTCTTGCTGTCTGGAAGTGGTGCTAGCTGCTCCTCCTTTTGCGGGGAGGTGGGAGACCACTGGAAGGCTCTTTATTTTGCTTCCCCTACTACATCTACTGAAGATCAAGTTTTTTTTTTTGTTTTTGCCTGTCTTTGGATGTGTCCACCTACGTCATGAATTAATATTATTACCAATAGCACATATTTTGCAAAACCAACATACATAGCAAGATCACAAAACCCATTATCATGTTTATCTATTATTTCCTTAGCTTTTTCAAAAGTAATATATGTTATGCTTCCTAATAAGGTGGTCCACACTCAGGATTAATTTAGAATAAAACCCAGATTAAAAAAAATGACACAATGGATGTTTACACAGGATGACAAAATGTGAAACTGAGCCTTCCATCATGCCAAGACTGTTGGCGAAAGCCAAAGAGGGCAAGGAATTTTTTTCTTTGAAGATTATGATTCTTAATGATCATGATTGTTTTCAAACTCGGTCATTTGCAAAATAAGGCTCCATGGTACTTGTACGCATCAACAACGTACAGTATGTAGTAGCTGCTATCATGTGTGTGCTTCTGCAAAGTTCCATGAATTCAACTTAAATGCCCATCATCTTTCATTCAATCTCCTGTTGTCTATTTGTTCATAGTTGAGTATTAGTGTCTGTGGCGATGATAGCGAATAAGATAGAAGGCTGTAATGAACTTCGATCTGACCTATGAACTTTTACCCTGACAAGCTCCCCAGCTGCCAGCGATGTGTCTGTGCAGGAGGACACAGACACACACAAATGCGTACGCACACACATACAGATTTTCACGCACACACACAAAGAGGCACATTCTATATCTCGTTAAATAATAATGGGTAAACGTTTCACTTAAAGGTCAAGTGTCGTCAAACGGATGATTTTTGGTATATTATTAATGAAAAACCCACAGCCAATATGGTCCCATGTGTTTTTTCACCACAAAACATGATTTTGACGTATACAGCTTTTTGTAACTCCCGCTATGAAAAACCTCTCAGGGATTTGTTTTTGAGAAGTAGGAAGTGACGTAAAGGACAGCGGCGCCCCCTTGTGGACTTGTTTGTTTCCAATCGTGTTACCTCTGGGAAAGTAGCTCGTTGTTCATTCGTCTTAGCCAAAATGCCGGCTCATTGCATGTCTGGACATTGCTTGAACACTCGAGAGAATGGAATTACCTTTCATAAGTTTGAAAGAGACCCTGTTCATTGTGAAAAATGGATTGCACGGGTGCAGAGGACGAGAGCTTCGTGGGTTCCAAATAACAGGTAGGTGTGTATACAGCTCCACAAAATAAATAATAGTTTGGGGCGGACCACGTAATCGATCTCTCTGATAACGTAACAAAAGATCCGCGTATGAAATATGTCGATGTGCGCGTCGCCCAGCCAACAATGTCTTGATAGTGTTCATCACGTACTGCAGCGACTTTGAACAAACCCCTAAAAGCAACATAGCTCGGCTCCACCTCCTCCTTATCTGCCACCACGGGGCGCTGAAACTCAGCCACACCGGCTGAGGTGCCGCGTTCGGTGGTTACAGCTTCTGCGAAGGTTGTGCGTCAGACTTTGCGACAGGGGTGGCTCTGAAGAACCCAGCCGAGAATGCATTACTCAGTCGCGTGCGCGCATAAAGCGCCCCAGCTCAATTTTGAGCACCCCCTAAAGCAGTACCGCTCTGCTCTGTCATAAGCCATACCGGCCTGCTACGAAGACCCGCGATGGCTCATCTCCGCCGCGGGAGTGGATCAGACGGGATGCCTTTTGGCCGTGATCGGATATCATCTGAATATGGCCCGAAACAATAGTGTAATATTGCCCTGAGTGCTCGAAACAGTAGTGTAACCCCGGTAACTTCACTCGGTTGTGTTGTGTTTTCCTTTTCGAAAAGTGCTTCGGTGTCAGAAGGGGCGTCGGAAAAATGTGAATATCTCTGTTGTTTGGCTTCCATAGTAGCATGCACTGCGCGTTTTCAATGGCGGAAGTGACGATGACATCAAGTACAGAGGACGCGACTAATATGGCGACAACTTGGATGTCGAGGGACGCTCAATTGTGCAACTTTGTGCATGGATGACGCGCTCTCCGCTCACTTTTTTTTCGTATAGACATTGAAGTGAATACTCTTATATGTATTTTTCATTACAATATCTATTTTAGAATGTTTATAGGTATCTCAGTCCCACTTTAAGGTGCCACGCCTCAGAGCCTCAGATGAACTTTAATGGCCTACAAATGAACATACTTGATATCAATATCTTTAATGTGTACATAAGTTTTTTATGTCCATGCCTCAAATGCTACAATAAATAATGCCTTTCTTACAGTTTTTTTCAATCGCTTTGAATCAGTTTGGAAAAGAGGGTCCATTTTGTCAAATCACTACACACAATTCACACAACAACACACACAAGTAGCAGAACACTTCAGGTTCAAAATGAAGAATTCCTGTAAAAACTATGCACTAAATTATCTTTAAAAATGTTAGCATATGAAATTCATACATTTAATGACTTACTTTACTTTGAACCACTTATGCACTTCTGTTACTAACCTAAAACAAGTTTAGCAATTCAATTTCCTAGTAAAAAGAGTACTGTAAGGGAAGTACACAAACAGAGTGAAAGTAAAAATATGTCAATTCACAAAGCACAAGACAAGCCCAATCCTGCAGACTGATGAAAAAATATTTTTCTCGAGAATCAGAATCAAAATTATTTTTGTTTGCTAAGGATATAAAAAACAGACACATTTGTCTCCGGTAGCTCGATCTGCTTTCGTATAATAATAGACAGCTAACTTGACTATAATACTTTAGAGACATAAAAAGGTCAAAACATAAGAAAGAGTGTCAATTAGCCCCTTGCAATTGAATAGCAAGAGGGAAGACGCTGTTGGAATCGCTGTTGGTTTTAGTTTGCACTGATCGATAGAACCTACCTACAATCTAATGGAAGGAGCTTGAAGAGGTGGTAACTGGGATGTGGAGGGTCCAAGAGGATTCAGAATCAGCTTTATTGGCCAAGTCCAGGGGTGTTCAATGCTTCCCAAAAACTGCAAAACTGCTGGTCGATCACGACGGTGTGCCGAAAAAAAAGGATGTCAGCATATTGGACTTTTTATTCCCCTGACATTTAGTTCACCAGGCATGTGCAAACAATGGCACTTAGTACACTTAAACAAGCTAGTTAGTGAGTTTTCCTCTATTTTAAGCCCTCGCTTTTTTTTCTGAAAATAAAGAAACGTTATTAAAACACGAGTATGGATGCTCGAGCAAAGAAGAAGACGAAAATTTTCGGAATGGGAGGGGGACTTTTTTTCACAATGTCATTTTCAAAGTGCGTTTGCCTCACCTTCCAGTGTACTATTCAAATGCCAAAGAAAGGAAATGTGAAGCACCATTTTGAACTGCTCATGGGAAATACGACCGAGTTTCCACCGAAAAGCAAGCTGAGAATGAAGAAAGTGAACGAACTATAATTTCAAATGGCCTATTCAGAACAAAGAACAACAAAGTAACAAGAACAGAGAACAAGAGACATTTTGTTTAGGGGAACTATTCCAAGTGCCTTTACCCATTTGCGGTTCCCGTTATAGACCAGTCCAATGACATTTGTGCAAAGGAAGAAATTTAGGGTAACGAATCGTGCAATAGTCTACAAAGTATATTATATATAATTTAATTTAATTATACTGTATATAAAGTATGTATATTACTAATACTAATTACACTTGCATGTTCTTTTCTTAATTCTGGCAACGTCCAAGTCCTCAAGGGTGGGTGAGGATCACCAACAAATTTTCTGGCAGTCTTGATTGTCCATAGCAGTCAGAGTTCATCCATTGTTGCGGCAGCACCAAACCAGAATGTGATAGCTCAACACAAGACAGATTCTATGACTTGTGTGTAGAACTGCCTCAACAGGTCCAGTACCAGGCCACCCTTACTTAGGAAGCCGCAGGAAGTACATCCTCTGCTGGGCCTCTTTGAAGATGGAGTACATGTTGGTCCCCCCCCCCCCACCCCCAACTGTTATTCCCAGGAATTTGACGGTTTCAATCATATATGCATGGTACTTGAACAGTGTGAGGGGGCAGCTGTTGCAAAGAATGCTTGTTGAAATCCATGATCATCTCTACAGTCTTCAGCATGTTCACCTGCAGATTGTGTCGGCCATATAAAAGAAAATGTTATTCTTTTTATGTAGCACAGCAAAGACTCGTTATATTGAATAACTTCATCCTCAATTCCTGACCGAACTATTAGTCTCGATGACCTGTGTCTGTTAAATAACGGATTAAAAATCATTCCTTCATTCGTTGTCTAATAATATCCAGGAACCATGTGTTACCAAGAGTTCGCGCTCACTGACACTTGCACATAATGTGTCAGAACTCCTGTAGCCAAAACTCTGCAATGATTGACTCAATAAATAGATCTCTGCAGGGTGCCTAAGCCACGCCTACTTAGATACTGTTGTTATGCACCCCAAACTACCGATCAAAATGGCGGATGCAGTGTGTCCGAAGCATTTTATGACCGATTCATTAGTGTGAATTCCCGATAGTATTTCTGTTTCCTTTCTACCCATTGTATCAGAAATATCAACAAAGAGTGTATAGAAAGGCCTGAATTACTTTCAACAGGGATGTATTCATAATGTCAAGGCTTCCAAAACGGGAACCCCAGTTAAATTTTCAGCAATGTGTTGGCCGTCCATGCGAAAGAATCACCCAACTCATAAACTAATGTTGGAAATCAACTGCGATAAGATTTCTGATATCTATTGTTCATGCAAAGCAGGGTAAGTTTGCATTTTTATGCTACACCAAATGTTGATTCGAAATTATATCTACATTCATAGTGGATAATTAATTTATGTAAATTATGGCAGTATGCGTATCCTCGATTGGTCTGAACAGTCATAACCAGAACGCAAGGGCGGAACCGGTAGACAGGGAGGCAGTTAAAGGAAGATCTTTATTCGTTCCAAGGTCGTAAGCCGGAGAGTCAGTTAGAGTGAGCAGCAGTATCAAGAGCATCAAGTTTACGGGGTTGGTCGGAGGACAGGCGGAGGTCGGTACACAGGGGTTCAGGATCAGGAACGAGGAAGTGTGGGAACGAGGCATGGATGGAAATGATCTGGCAAAGCCAGACCATTTTCTGGGTCCTATATATACTGGGGTTAATTATCCCTAATGAGGCGCAGGTGTGCAGGGGACCTGCACCGCCAGGGCTGGGACCATGACAGTACACCCTCCTTAACGGCCGGCTGTAGACGGGCCAGGAGCCTCAGGATGGGATGTGTGTAAGTCTCTGACAAGGCTAGGGTCCACAATAAAATGGGACGGGATCCAGGAACATTCTTCTGGGTCATACCCTTCCCAATCCACCAGGTATTGAACACCCCTCCCTGTACGACGGGGTGATAGAAGCCGGTGTACCGAGTACACCGGACCTTCATCGATCATGCGGGGATCAGGGGGGCATGACTGGGGGACTAATGGCGATGGAGGAGTTGGTCCAAGCCGGCTTACATGGAATGTGGGATGAACCCTCATCGATCTGGGAAGCTTTAAGGAAACAGCGAAAGGGTTAACGATCTTGGTGACAGGAAAGAGACCCACAAACCTGGGAGATAGCTTGTGTGACTCTGTCCGCAGTGGAAGATCCTTTCTGGACAGACATACGCGTTGTCCCACTTTGAACGCTGGTGCCCTTCTTCTCTTGAGGTCTGCCGCGGATTTGTAGGAGCTGCACATGCGTAGCAGCGTCTTTCGGGCTAGTTCCCAGGTCCGCTTGCAGCGTCTCATCACTGCCAATGCGGATGGCACCGCGGAGTCGGGGGCCACAGATGGAAACAGAGAGGGAGGGTAACCATGAATGATGTGGAATGGAGCCATACCTGTGGAAGTGGAAGGCAGAGACTTGTGGGCATATTCCACCCATTCGAGGTGCTGGCTCCAAGTGCTGTGATCATGCGATACCACACATCGTAGACCGGTCTCCAGATCCTGATTTAGTCTTTCTGTTTGGCCATTGGACTCTGGGTGATGGCCTGAATTGAGGCTTACTTTTGCCCCGATGAGGGTGTGGAACTTCTTCCAGAATTGAGACACGAATTGCGGTCCTCTGTCCGACACTACATCCACTGGCAGGCCATGATAGCGGACGACTTTGTCTAACAGTAGTTGCGCAGTCTGCTTGGCGGACGGAATCTTAGGAGCTGTTACGAAGTGGACCATCTTAGAAAACCGATCGATGACTGAGAGTACCACTGGATTCCCCAGCTCACCCATAGGTCCCAGGCGAGAGGTCTTATTGGCCATACAGATCGGGCACGTGTTGACATACTCCTACGTCCCTTCCCAGCTTTGACCACCAAAACCGTTGTTCAACTACTGAACCATGCCAGGGTGACAGGCGGTTTTGTCTTGTCTCGTGTGGGCCCAATCGATGACGTCTCCTCGTAGTGAGGGTAGCACGAACAGACGGCCGGAAGGACATTCGGCTAGGCCCGGAGGGTCCCTTAGAGCCTCCTTTACCCGTGTTTCGATCTCCCAGATGAAGCAGGCCTCCAGAAGTATCGGAACACTCATGGACTCCGTTCGCTTACCTTCATGGATCCGGTTTGCCATTCTTCGAGCCTGGACGAAAGGACAGAGTGAACCGGAAAAAGAGTGCTCACCTGGCTTGGCGAGCATTCAAGGTCTTGGCCGCCGTTTTGACTGCCAATAATTCTCAAACACCCACATCATAATTCTGCTGTGCCGGAGTCAGTCTCTTAGACAAAAAGGCACGCGGGTGAAGTCTTCCATCCCTTGCACCGAGTACTGCTCCGATCCCCGCATCAACTTCCACCAAAAACTGCCTCTGTGGATCTGGCATGATGAGGACTGGAGCTGTGGTGAAACTCGACCCAAGTCTATCAAAGGCCTCCTTGCAGGTCACATCACTTGCTGATAGTTCCGGCAATGACTTCAATTCCTGTAAGTCGACTGGCGCGATCTGTAGATTCCTCTCTTTTAGAGCCCCAAGACACACCGTACTGCATTCGTCGCCCCATGCCCTGATTTGACTGGTGGTCCAGTCAATGTGTGGGTTGTGTCTTTTAAGCCAGGGGCTTCCCAAGATGACATCGCTGCTCCCCAAGTTAAATACGTGGAAACTAATCTTCTCGGTGTGGGTGTCCGGAAATGTTATCCTCAGTAATTGCGACCGGTGAGTTACTTGGCATAGGAATTTATAATTGGCCACCAATGCGTTGCAAAACTGTTGCATCTGAAAGGTCACTGCGCTCAAGGCCTCAACTACCCATGGATTAATCACGTTAGCGGCCGATCCCGATTCAATAAAGGCCATAGTGGAATAACTACGACCCCCCCGTGCTCAACGTGACTTGAAGCAGTGCTCGACTCGATCCCTCCACAGTGTAATTCACTCTCACCGGAGTCGTGATCTTGAGAGCAGAGCGCTTGGGCCTGACCGGACAGTGGGCTATTAAGTGGCCCAGGTGACTACAGTAGAAGCATCGGCCCTCTCGCCGACCTTGCAGTCATTCCTCTGCCGGACCATCGAGCCCCTCAACCTGCATCGGCTCTGTCGCGGTTATGGCCGTTGGCAGAAGAGAAACCGGTGGGACGGACGTGCCTTGCTCTCCTTCTAGTAGCTCATCCACTTGTCCCTGGATCGCTAGACTCGTCAATCTTGAGAGATAGGGTGATGAACGAATCCAGGGAGGTAGGCAGCTCCACTGCAATGGGGTGACTGCGGATTTGCAGTGATAGCCCTTGGAAAAAGGCGTCGAGAAGCGCATCCTCATTCCATTGACTTTCAGCTGCTCTAATGTGAAACTCGATAGCATAATCTGCCACACGACGCTGCCCCTGTCGTAGCGTAACCAACGTCGCTGCTGCGTTCAGGCGAGGCATACAGTAAAATTTGCATCATGGCACATACGAAGGAGGTCCAGGAGTGGCATTTTTCGGAGTTACAACTCCACTCTGCAGTGGCCCACGCCTCTGCTCTTCCCGTCATGACGAAGGCAATTCGTGTGTGGTCCGTCGGGAGGGCGGAAGCCTGAAGCTCAAAGTGGAGGTTGCACTGGGCGAGGAAGGGTTTGACGTTCCCCGTGTCGCCGGAAAAGAATTCAGGCCGAAGGAGAGGTGTGGCCCCGAACCGGGGAAACTCCGCGACTGGCGGGGTAGTCGGAGTGACCTGGACTGAGGCAGAAGCTGGGGCGGGCGCCGTTTACATGGCGCTAGTGGCGCTGGCCTGAGAAGCAAGCCATGACCGTAATCGAGCATAGTTCTTGAGAAGTCTCCAGTTGGTCACCTGAAGAGCAGGCTCTTGCTTGGTGTCTGCCCTAGATCTGTAGAGAGCGGCGGATGGCTTCTGAGTCGGCAGGGTCCATGTCATGGCCAGATCTTTCTGTCATAACCAGAACGCTATGGCAGACCCAAATGCACAACTTGGTAGACAGGAAGGCAGTTAAAGGAAGATCTTTATTCGTTCCAAGGTCATATCAAGAGCATCAAGCTTACGGGGTTGGTCGGAGGACAGGCGGGGGTCGGTACACAGGGGTTCAGAATCAAGAATGAAGAAGTGCGGGAACGAGGCATGGATGGCAACAATCTGGCAAAGCCAGACCTTCCGCTGGGTCCTGCATATACTGGGGTTAATTATCCCTGATGAGGGGTAGGCGTCCAGGGGACCTGCACCGCCAGTGCTGGGACCGGCAGGACCATGACATGAACATATGTACTGTACACACGTAAATGTAGGGACAAAATATTTGTATTCACGTGATGTGTTTAATCATGGATAAGAACACTTGAGAACAGAGGCAAGGTGCGTCTGGAATCTATGAGTTTCGCCCAGCTCAGGAGGAGCTTCCTCCTTCTTCTATAGGTATTACACTGACTAATTGAATAACTTTCCTTGGAACAGACGGCTTTGTGCTGATTTATCTTCGATACGTTCAGCTGGTCATGAGGTCTGCTACAAGCCTTAGTCCACAGTTTGCATTTATCTAAATTACGCTTTGGGGAGGAAAAACACACCAAATATCCTCCCAGTAATATGTCTGGAAAGCGCTCATCTCCATTACATGTTCCCCAGCCACATCAAAGCACCATAATTTAGAATGTGATATAAACAGGACTATACACTCGCAATTTAGAGGCTTAAAGTAAACACACACTCTCTTTGTTTGTGGGTAAAGTATCGGGCTGTAAGCACCATGGGCGGTGTTCAGAAAATGACGCTCATTGATTGGTCAAAAGGGATTCATTCTCACGGATCCATCCATTAATCCAACTTGCAGAGTCCAGTCTGCCCCCTCTCCAAGAGTTATCCAATCAATGCCTGGTCTTCTCTGAAATGACATGTCCCTTAACAAATTACAACTAATGAAGTAATCATCCAAATTTCATTGCATGGGGGTGCTGCAGATTTATTATCCAGCCTTTTGACGGAGTGGGAGATTCGGGTCTTATGAGAGAGTTGATAAACAGGTGTGATCATAGTGATAATATCCCACAAGCCCCTGATTTGCTCCAAAATCCAAATTGTAATGAAAAAAATGCCATTACCTAAATTCATCATATTTTGGTGGAATTAATCTCCAAATTATAAGAGTTAATTTGAATCCTACTAGGGAAAGTAAAATTAACTTGTAGGCCTCTGTCTTATACGGACAATACTGTTGATGATTTTCCAACGGGAGACCAAAGCGGGAGCTCACACACTCTGCATGAGTACAACCATTTTCCTGTAATTCTGTAGCCACATCTCGTACTTCTCTGTCCTACTTCCATCTCCTTCTCCACTAGATCACGTCCTCTCTACCATTACAGGGTTGATGGCAGATGGTGTTTTAATAAAGTCCAGTAGGAATAGTACTGTGAGTAAACAATGCAGCACATGCCAACTCCATAATTGCTGGGCGCTATTACAACCTGTGTCTGGCAAGGGAGGGCTGGATGGATTTAAAAAAAAAAAAAGAGGCCAGCGCATAGTGAAAGGATAAATCAGAAATGTGAAAACAAGTGAAGGGGCAAACAAGGGAAAAGAAGAATTTGAAAAAAAAAGAAAGACAGAGAGAAGGTATGGAGGGGGCAGACACCATATAAACATATACCAAGCAGCTGGAGCCAGAAAAGCGCAGCTGGCGTAGGTGCAGGGAGGCCACAGGGAGGAGGGGGCCGAGCAAGGCTGGGCCTGGCTGATGGAGGCTGGGTCTAGGCCGGCGGGTGTAGTACCGGGCTTATAGCCTCCAGGCTATGGGCGCTCAGCCCAGTCTCTGAGTCCCAGGCCGTCGTCTATCGGTTTCAGCACTGACACAATGCCAATGCAGTCCTCTGTCAACCCCCCTATCAATGATCAGACACAGTGTAGGAGAGGCAATTGACCACATTTACAACATTCATTCAAATAGGAAGCAAGAAATATTGCATGTTCTGCACCTTGCCCCATGTATAATTGTTTCAGGTAATTCAATTTCCTGCCGATTAATATGATTTGTTCATAATATAGAGTATTAGGGCTCTCATTTCTAAACTCCATTTTCCATTCATCCAGGGGTGGCCAACCCGCGGCTCTTGAGCTGCTTGTGTCTCTTTGTTTTTGTTTTTCATGTGGTTCTCGTGAAGGCACAATTAGCATATCAAAGTTCAGTTTTTTTGCTGGAACAATTTTTTGCTCTGTCTTGCGAGCCACAAACAACTACCAGTAGATGGTGTCGCGATCATTAAGATGCACAGTTTCCAATCAGCTTTTCGAGCTTCACTTGGACTTTCCAATTAAGGACCTCGGCTCAATAGCATCTCTGTGCATCTGTGCTTGCATTTTGTGTTTTGCATTTACGTAGTACAAGTGAATTTTCGACCATGCGTTCCAAGACAGCAATTGCTAAGGAAAGCGGTGATAAAAAGACGAGGATGATGTTGATGGATGTGAAATAATAGAAAAACACATACAGGGTGTATGAGTGACGTCAACAATATTGGAATGCCCTCGGTAAAGGGCAATGTGGAAAAGGAGTTACCACTGGGTTTTAGTCACTTTTTATTCAACCCTTTGGCAACACACACCGAACTCTCGAACAACTAGCTGCTGCTCCGACACACACTAGTCCACCTAGTTTGCTTTAGACTGCCCCACTCTCTGCTCCTAATGGGGTACACTCATAAGCACAGCTTCTGTCTTTCAATATATATAATTCTCAAGCAGCAGGAATTCATCAAGTGTATAACGCCAGCCAGGGCGGTGAAAATTATTTTGAAGCTACGAAACTGATGATGGAGGAATTAAAGGAGTGACAGATGCAGCAGCATAAGAAGTGCGAAGTGAGAGTTCTGATGAGGAGACAGAGGAGGAGATTATGCCAATACCAGCCGTGATTAGGCAAGAGCCAGGATAAACCATGAACTGGTTGCCAACCAATCGCAGGGCACACAGAAAAAGACACAATTGCACTCACCATCTTACCTTGGGGCTTTTTTAAGTGTCCAATGAATGGATGTTTTGGGGATGTGGGAGGAAACTGGAGTGCCCGGAGAAAACCCACGTAGGCATGGGGAGAGCATCCAAATTCCACACAGGTGAGGCCACAATTTTAACCCCAGTCCTCAGAGCTGTGAAGCCAACACTCTACAGCTACTCCACTGTGCCACCACTATTTAGAAATATTCTTTTCTTGTTTAAAAATGTGGAAAATAAAAATGTGGTGGCATTTCTGGGACTAGAACGGATTTATTTTAATAGGGAAATCCGCTTTGACATAAGAGCAACTTGAGCTAAGAGCTCAGCCACGGGACAAATTAAACTCATATCTCTAGGTACCTCTGTTGTTTGTGGCATTTTCAATGAGTTGATGGGTACCTGGCTGCTACATCCAATGGCGTAATTCATATACTTACTTACACAGCCCATCAACGTCGTTGACAATGTCAGCATCCTTATGCACCACCCATCATCAGTGTTTAGTTAGTAAAGTAGTCTGGGTACCATAGAGCAAAGATGAGGTGGACACATTGCTTATGTTTCCCCTCAATAATAATAACAAAGTAAAGTTTCTTTCGGCTTGTCCCGTTAGGGGCCGCCACAGCGTGACATCTTAGATGAACGCTCATATTTGTTTGGCACAGTTTTTACGCCGGATGCTCATCCTGACGCAACTCCTCTTTGGAAGTAGATAATAATGGCAAAGAAAAAAAAAATGCTGGTATTTTAAGGTCAAATGACTGTCAGAGTATTTATGAATAGAAGAAAAGGCTGTGAAACTGGACGAAATTTTCTCTTTTTCGAGCGAGAAAGGTCAGGTTTGAAAAATGTGTTATGAAGCTAAAGTTGAAAGCAAGTGTTCAGAAGGAGGTGTGGACAGAATCGAAGCAGGACTACCTCAAGCATCACATTCAGCACAAGTCTTTTGAAAGCAGTTATAATTGCATACCGATGTAAGATAGGAATCTGTATCAGTAATTTGTTGGGGGAGAGCACCAAAGACAGAAAGAAAAGGAACAAGGTGACACATAAATAAAGTGAACCCAGAGCAAGTTAAACCTCTCGATGATATTCTCCTAGCCATCAAAAAGAACACTTCTTTGCTGCCAGTTGAATAAATTCACCATTACATGGAAAAATAACTGAACATACCAGAAAGCTGATGTAGCAAAAGTTTTCTCTTTGATTTTTTTTTTAATTCAAGAAATTAAATAGGTAGGTACGGTGGAGCAACTGGTTAGAATGATGGCCTCACAGTTCTGAGGACCAGGGTTCCAACTGTGTGGAGAATGGATGGTCTCCACATGCCTGTGTGGGTTTTCCCCGGGTACTCCGCTGTCCTCCTACATCCCAAAAACATGCATTAATTGGAAACTCTAAATTGCTCCTTGATGTGATTGTGACAATTGTCTGTCTCCATGTGGCCTGCGACTGGCTGGCAATCAGTTTGTGGTGTACCCCGCCTCCTGCCTGATGACAAATGGGATAGGTGTCAGTACTCCCTCGACCCTTGTAAGGATAAGCGGCTTAGAAGTTTCATATATATATATGTAAACGTTTCATACTGGCATTTATATGTAATGTCACTAAGCTGCTTATCCTCAAAGGGTTGCAGGAAAGCTGGAGACTATCCCAGCTTCGGGCGAAAGGCTGACTACACCCTGTACTGGTTGCCAGTCAGTATCAGGGCAGATATCAAAATCATTACTGAGCGGGAACCGATCCCACACTGCCCGCACCGAAGGCAGGCGTGTGTACCTCTACACCATCAGTAACTCTGTGTTTAAATGGACTTTTTCAACTATCCATCCATTTTCTTTTGCCACTAATCCTCACGAGGATCACTGGGAGTGTTGGAGCCTATCCCAGCTGTCAACGGGCAGGAGGCGGGGTACACCCTGAACTGGTCGTCAGCCAATCGTAGGGCACATGGAGACAAACAGCAGCACTCACAATCACACCGAGGAGAAATTAAGTGTCAAATTAATGTTGCATGTTTTTAAACCCACGCAGGCACGGGGAGAACATGCAAACTCCACACAGGCAGGGCCGGGATCGAACCCGGGTCCTCAGACTTTGAGGCCAACGCTTTACCAGCTGATCCACATTACCGACCATTTTCAATTTTTTAAATAAAATTGCTACTTGTTGCCAGGCTCAGTATTTACATTTTTTACACCATTTTTTGTTGAAACAGCATTTTAGATTCGTGGTTAAACCTATTCATTACAAATTGCATTATTACAGGCAGAATATAAATCTTCAAAAGATCAACTTTAACCTCAATGGAAGCCACTACATTCCTCCTGTTGCAGCTGTTAACTTAATGCTGAGACCTTACACACACACAAAGCAAAGCAAATGTATTTGTATGGCGCATTTCATGCATGAGGTAACTCAATGTGCTTTACATGATTAAAAGCATTCGAAATAAAGAGATAAAACATTTAAAATGGGAAGAAGACAATAAAAATGACAAACAAAATATTTTAAAAAAGACAATTAAAACTGCATACAGTGCAAGTAATTTGATGAAAAAAAACTGGATATATTCTAAAAAGCATGAGAAAAAAGAAGAGTTTTCAACCTGGATTTAAAAACATTCACACTTGGGGCTGACCTCACCTCTGCTGCTAACTTATTCCATTTGTGTGCAGCATAAGAGCTAAATGCTGCTTCACCATGTTTGCTTTGGAGTCTGTGCTCCACTATTTGACCTGAGTCAGTCGATCTCAGAGCTCTACTGGGTTGGTATTCCGTAACCATTTCTTTCATGTATTCAGGACCTAAATCATTGACTGATTTATAGACCAGTAGCAGAACTTTAAAATCTATTCTAAAGCTGACTGGAAGCCAGTGCAAGGACTTTAGGATTGGCGTTATTTGCTCTGACGGCTTTGTTTTGGTCAGAACGCGAGCTGCAGCATTCTGAATGAGCTGCAGCTGTTTAATACTCTTTTTGGGTAGTCCAGTCAGAAGACCATTACAGTAGTCAAGTCTACTTGAGACAAAGGCATGGATGAGCTTTTCCTGGTCTGCTAGACACATACAAGGCTTGTCTCTAGATATGTTTTCAGATGGTAGAAAGCAGTTTTTGTGATTGATTTGATATGATTGTTGAAAATCAGGTCGGAATCAATCAGAACACCAAGGTTTCGGACTTGGTGTTTGTTTTTTTTTAAGATAGAGAGTCAAGGTGTTTACTAACAGCAATTCTCTTTTCTTTATTGCCAAAAACAATTGTTTCAGTTTTGTTGTGATTTAGTTGAAGAAAATGTTGGCTCATCCAGTTATTTATCTGATTTAGACAGTGCCACAATACCTCAATTGAAGTGTAGTCATCTGGAGACACTGCTAAATATAACTGTGTGTCATCTGCATAGCTATGGTAGTCAAAATTAAAGTTTTGAAGAATTTGACCCAAGGGTAACATATACAGGGTGAACAGGAGAGGTTCAAGAACTGACCCTTGAGGGACCCCATAGGTCATTGCCATTTGCTGAGACCAAGCACCTCCAATGGTCACAAAGTAGCTCCTTTCCTCCAAGTAGGACCTAAACCATTTAAGGTTCCATTTAGTCCTACCCACGTTTCCAACCTGTTTAGCAGTATATTGTGATCTACCGTATCAAAAGCCGTGCTGAGATCCAGGAAAACCAAAATCTACAGCTTTCCTGAGTCATTATTCAACCTTATATCATTTAGCACTTTGATAAGAGCAGATTCTGTATTGTGATGAGTTCGAAAACTTGATTGAAATTTGTCAAAAAGTTCATTGCTGAGTTGATTAAACATAACTTTCTCAAGAATCTTGGCTATGAACGGGAGATTTGAGATGGGTCTATAGCTTGCTAACATGGAATTGTCCAGTGCTCTGTTTTTTAGAAGAGGCTTAACAGCATCTACTTTAAATGTCAAGTGTCATGGAATGGATGATTTTTAGTATGGTATTCATGAAAAAACTTTAGCCAATATGGGCCCATGCGTTTTTTCACCACAAAACATGATTTTGAAGTATAGAGCTTTTTGTTACTCCCGCCATGAAAATCCTCTCGAGGGATTTGTTTTCGAGAAGAAGCAGGAAGTGACGTAAAGTACAGTGGCGCCCCCAAGTGGACTCATTTGTTTCCATTAGTTTTACCTCCGGGAAGGTAGCTTGTTGTTCCTTCGTTTTCGCCAAAATGCCGGCTCATTGCATTGCTGGACATTGCTTGAACACTCGGGAGAATGGATTTACCCTTCATGAAAAATTGATTGGACAGGTGCTGAGGATGAGAGCTTTGTGGGTTCCAAATCACAGGTAGGTGTGTATTCAGCAACTAAAAAAAAATAATAGTTTGGGGCAGACTACGTAATCGGTCTCTCGTAACGTACGTAACGGGCTCCAAACAATAGCGTAATATTGCCTCAGTAACTTCACTCGGTTGTGTGGTGTTGTCCTTTTCGAAAAGAGCTTCGGTGTCAGAAGGGACGTGTTCATCTCCCATAGTTAGAGTGCACCGTGTGTTTTCATTGGTGAATATCCAGGTGACGTCACTTACAGAGGATGCAGCCAATATGGCGACCACTTGGATATCGTAGAATGACACTTCTGCAACTTTGCGCTTAGATGATGTGCTCTCCGCTCACATTTATTTTTTCGTATGGACATTGAAGTGAATAATGTTATAGGTATTTTTCATTACAATATCTATTTTAGAATGCTTATAGGGATGACACTTGAGCTTTAAGAGCTTTGGGAAACTCGCCAGACTCATGTGTCCAATTGATTATTTACTGCAAATCAGGTGGCACTGACTTCACAATAGTTTTGATCGTAGTGAGTCGAGACAGCTCGTTGATGGTTTCAACTTAGGTCTTAGTTTGAACAGGACTGACAGCATTCATGGCATTTGGGATTTTCGAGGTGAAATTGTCCAAAAATGCATCAACTGTCTCAGCATTCACAGTCTGTGGCACAGCCACAGTCTACATAAACTTAGTGACAGTACTCTCATTTATGTACCTTTTCCTAATAGAGATAGAGGTTGTCTGAAGTTTTGGAAAAATCTGTAATTCAGCAAATACACAAAAATGGTCAGAAATAGCCATATCCTTAATATCAATCTATAGAATTTCAACTTCCTTAGAGATACCAGGTCTAAGATGTGACCTTGAGTGTGAGTTGGACTCTTAATGTGTTGAGAGAGGTCAAACGTGTCTACGATTGCAGAAAGTTCTTTGGATGTTTACTCTATGATATTGTCAACGTGAATGTTAAAGTCCCCTGTTATGACAAAATAGTTGTACTCAGTACAAATAACTGACAGCAGTTCTGAAAAATCCTTTTCCATTGTATCTTGGAGGTCTATAAATGATTAAAATTATAACCTTTGGGTCACTAGAAAACACAGATATTCAAAAAAGCTAAAATCACCCAGTATAATTTCTTTACATTGAAATAATGATTTAAAAATAACAGCAATACCACCACATTTTTCTCTGTACAACACTTGTTCATAAAATTAAAATCTGCTGGTGTTTCCTCATTTAAAATCGTATTACAGCTACTTTCTGTTAACCACGTTTCATTTAATAACAAAGTCCAGACCATTCGTTGTAATGATGGCATTGATCAACATTGATTTGTTACCCAATGACGTGATATTAAAACGAGCTAGTCTTGCAGCGATGGCTGGAGAGAATGGTTCGAAAGATTCACATTTCATCCTCACTGAGCTAGAAGTTCTACTTTTTTGGTGCCATGTCTTTTTGACCAACTTTTTGTCCCTTGTAATTACAGGGATGAAAAATGCCTGACCTCCATAGGGGTCTGAGTTATTCTGGAAAAGAGGCGGCAAATATCAGTCAGATAGTTACAGGTAGTCTTCATGGGTGGAGCTTCTTAGCGGACGGTGGTTTCAGGCGAGGGGGGACCGGAGGAGGATCTTGGCGTGGTATGGGCTGGACTCCATTGTTGACAATAGTCTTCACCCTATCCATCAGACCCAACATTGCATTCAGGCTGGAAGAAGGGGAGCCAACATCGACTGCGGATTGTATGGTTGTTGTAGTCATAGAGGGAAGATTCTGAGGGGTGGATGGCTCCAATGGGGCACGAAGAGGTGTAGGAGATTCAAAGTGCTGGCACATTCCATTTGTCATTTGCTCATCGTATTGTTTGGCAAATGTGTGCATTTTATCTCGCCTTATCTCTTGTTCCTCTGATTGTTCGTGAACAACTGGATCTTTTTGTCTTTGTTTTTTTTAAACATTTTCTTTACAGTGCGGTGAATGATGCACACAGTAGAGAATGTTGGCAGCTAATAACGCCTTGTCTATTTAGACAGAAACCATCTGCTTTGTAAAGATTTTTACGCTAGCAAAAAAGGCAGAAATTGTCACTGAAACTCATAGACAGTTCAGTGCACACCTTGCCTAACCATCTATCAAATTGACAGAGCCTCGAGAAATGTGCATCTCCAGATCGTGCAAGTGGGAGAGGTCCGCTTATTAAAACTTCAGCATCCATCCCTTGCACTTTTGTTAGGAGATCAATGAAATCTCGCTTCAGTACCTTTGATTGCTGCTTGAGAACATCCAGGGCCCCCGTGTGTATAGTGACAGATTTCACAGTTGGGTGCTCATCAGTGATCTCCAGGGTTTTTTGAGAGATATCAGAGACCGTGTCATTAGTAAAACATAGTACTTTGGTGTTCTCACTGCAAAAGCGTTTCACATCCTTAATGGCTTCATCACCAACTATTAATGTTTGGGGTCCCATTTTTTTTTTTTTTCTTGGATGATTTAATTTCATTCCTTTCAGTGGTGATGGAAGTTGAGCATTCTTAACCTGGGTCTTGTAAGAGTGCCTTAAATTTATTTGTAAGTCTGACATCAATATTTTACACTGACTCACATTCTTTTATCATGCTCTTTGCTGTAACGACCATCCATGGCCGCTCACTTGGGGTTGAGGGGGCCTGCAACGCAGGCCAGCCAGATTCTTCAGTAATCTCCTGGTGCTGTTGTGTCTTCCTTTTTAAATGTCCCATATGTTTGGGCTTTGCTCCAGTTAAATTCCAGGGAGAACTGCTGGGGTGTCCGTTATCCTTTCCACAGTTCACTTCAGTCCTCGTTGTTGAGTTAAGTGGCTGTCTGTTAGCATACATCTGCTCACCATTTTAAGACATCTCTAGAGTGGTTTCATTTCCCAACTGTCCATTTACATCCATATAGACTTCAAGACTGCAGATTTTCGAATCCAGAATTTACACCCTCTGCAGTTGTCCATGATAGTCCTCAATAGAGAAGGGAGGCATCTTGACAGCTGGTCTTGTTGCTAACATCAGGCTTGTGCTAATTAGCAGGCCACGCTCACGTAATGATGAAACAACTGATTAACCACAAAAAAGAAAAATACAGTCCCATAGATTTAAAAGTATCCAGGAGTCACTGCTTCTAAAAAAAACACATATTTTAAAAGAAAACGAGCTTATAAGCAAGAAAAAAAAGTGTCAACAGAGGCAAAGCAAGCAGAGCAAGACCAAAGAAAAAAACATCTGCACTGTATGAGAAGGGAGAGACACAAACGTTACATTGACTAAAATATATTATTCCAATATCTTTTTTTTCTCCTTTGATCACTATAATTTTTTACTTAATCAAGGACAATTATAAATATTGGTTTAAAAATTCTATCATTGAGTCATATTGGTCAAGTGTTAACCCTACAGACATATTGGGAGATTTTCACAATATGCTGACATGTAAACAAGCTTAATTCATTTCTTTCTTTGACTGTCAAAATTGAAT
Source organism: Syngnathoides biaculeatus (assembly GCF_019802595.1). Taxonomy (NCBI): domain Eukaryota; kingdom Metazoa; phylum Chordata; class Actinopteri; order Syngnathiformes; family Syngnathidae; genus Syngnathoides; species Syngnathoides biaculeatus. Next base: position 2,629,077 of record NC_084658.1, read on the forward strand.
TCTCCTCAATAATAGATGTGTCTTCACCCGATGTCTCAGGTTCAGGTATAAAAACACACCTTGATACTCTTATTGGACGGAACGCTAGGATTTTGTCAAAACATATTTCCATGCATGTTAGAGCCTATGTAATATAATATGCAGAGACAATACTGTAGAAGGTGCTCTTTTTTGTGGGAAGGAGTAGTCTTTCCACATTTACACCCTCAATTTGATCCCAATTTCATTGAGCCTTCATTACACATCGGAGAGTGGTCTTTGCAAGTCTCCTCAGCGAGAACCTTCCCATGCTGCACTTTTTTACCTATCTGATGTCAATCAAAACGCATTTCAACACAACCCTACCTCCTTACGTCACACACCTGATTGGCTCAGGTATTTTCAAGGAAAAAAATGTGACCTGATATATGAGAAAAAAATACAAGGACTGTAACACATCAATGTCCCTTCCTAAAATTGATGGAGTACTTCCCTAAGCCATATTCTGTAGTTAGTGGCTCTCATCAAGGACAATTAAAGAAAATGACTTGTTTTAAAGCCCAGTTTAAATGACTGGCCTCCTTAACCTTGACGTTCTCTGGCCACATGAATACTGAATGAGTCTCAACCTTCTGTTCTCATTCTAATTGAAGCAGAGAGGGCATATTACATATCTGCAATTAGGACCTGGTGGATATGACTAAAGCTCCAAACCTCATTAGCTTCATTAGAAGGACTGTATCAATTATGCAGGTGAAGCTATGGTGATGATTTAAAGAAAATTCAGCTATCCACTGGAGTCATTATTATGAAGAATTCGTATTGGACATTATCATGAATTTCAATCCCATTAGGGCATTTTTTGTGTTGCCATAAGGCCCTGTATGTGGGAAAAAAAAGAGTGGATTAGTGTCACACCCCAAAGTCTTGCACTGAGAAACAATCTCACGCAAGTTATATAAAGATAATCCATACAAAAGCTAACACAAACACAGTGCCTAGTGCCATCGGCCAAATACAACATCAAACAGCATCCTAACAGGACTACTGATAAGCACAAACAAGGTTTCGTGTCGAAACACAACATCTCGCCTATGACATCTTGAACTTCTGTCTGACCGACTCTTCTCACATACTTTCAGGCCTTGAGATTTTTCCTACTCCCCTTCAAGGCAACAAGGCAGAGCAAGAAGAAACAGAGTGAGAACTCAGCAGAGTGAAGTAGAAGCTTCATCTTATCGATCCTTCTAGTGGCGGTGTGGAGTCACCATAAGGACTGTCCACATGGTGATGTCAAGTTTCTTGGGGCACACCATGGTCCTATAGTTTAAAACCCCAAATTCCTGTCAGACTTTATCTCGGGTAACCTCCTTACAGTATATCCAGTGTGCTAGCAGGTGTTGTTTCACACCATTGATATTGAGAGAGAGTCTGGGAAAGGTGGCAATGGTGAATCCAGGTATGGTGGAAGTAGGTCAGAAAACTGTGACTGAAATGAACGCAGGTGCCCCGTCAAAAATGTTGAAGTACCTTCAAATCTACATAGTCGTCATTATTTCTTTAAAGTAGAGTCATGATTGCCTTTTATGTGCACACAAGCAAATATGTAGAATGAAAAAAAAATGAAGGCTTCAAGATGGTGCAACTAGTCAGACCGTTGGCCTCACAGTTCAAAAGTCCAGGGTTTCAATCCCACCCCCGCCTGTGTAGAGTTCGCATGTTCTACCCGTGTCTGCATGGGTTTTCTCTGGGCATTCCGGTTTCCTCCCACATCCCCCCAAAAATGCACTAATTGGGGACACTAAATTGGCCTTTGGTGTGATTCTGACTGCAACAGTTGTCTGTCTCTATTTGCCCTGCAATTGGTAGGTAACCACTTCAGGGTGTACCTGCCTCCCGCTCGATGATAGCTGGGATAGGCGCTACCACCACCGTGACCCTTGTAAGGTAAAATGGAAATACATGATAAAAAACGTTTGTTGCATTACATGAAGTCACTGATGGTGTTGTGTACCGTGCCTGACTTTGGTGTGGGTAGTGTGAGATCGATCCCCACTAACCCGTTGATGGTGTTAATATCTGCCCTGTGATTGACTGGCAACCAGTTTAGGGTGTAGTTTGCCTTTCGCCCGAAGCTCGCTGCGATAGGCTTAGAGTATCCAGCTTGGATAATGGAAGGATGGATGCATTACATGTTTACAGCATGTAGAAAAGAACCATACCATGTTGAACTAATGACCTACTGTTTTTAAGCTGTCATTGCAAACAAAGGCTTTTGTACAAAGTATGAAAAAAATACCAGATGGTTTGTTCAATATTTTTCCCCTCTGTCATTTTTATATATTGTTAAACAACTTAATTTCTGACCCTATTTGTTCTGCATCCTTTGTATGTCTGGATTGTTCCCAACATCTGGTGGAAATGTATTTTAGGAATAATGATATGTTAAACACTTATTGCAGCTGTATGTCTGCATGTGTGTGTGTATGTGTGTGTGTGTGTGTGTGTGTGTGTGTGTGTGTGTGTGGTGTGTGTGTGTGTGTGTGTATCCATCCATCCATTATCCGAGCCACTTATCCTCACAAGGGTCATGGGAGAGCTGAAGCCTATCCCATTTATCTTCAGGCAGGAGGCGGAGTAGACTCTGAGCTGGTTACCAGCCAATTGCAGGGCACATAAAAGCAAAACAACTATTGGCACTCACTATCACGCTTAAGGGCAACAATTAATGTTTATTTTTGTGATGTGGGAGGAAATTGGAGTGCCCCGAGAAAACCCACACAGGCAAGTGGAGACTATGCCAACTCCACACAGGTGGGGCTGGGATTAGAACCCCAGACCTCAGAACTGTGAATCCAACAGTCTAACCAGTTGCTCCAACATTCCTCCTTTATTGTATCATATACAGTATATCCATCTATCCATCCATTAATTTTTTGATCCACTTATCCTCACCAGGGTCATGGGAGTGCTGTAGCCTATCCCAGCTGTCATCAGGCAAGAGGCAGGGAACCCTCAACTGGTTGCCAGCCAATCACAGGACCCATGGAGACAGACAACTGTCACACTCACAATTACAACTATGGGCAATTTAGAGTCCCCAATCAATGCATGTTTTTAGGATGTCGGATGAAACCCTGTGCCTGGAGAAAACCCTATGAGGCCAACGTTTTACAGCTGTGCTACCATGCTGCCATATGATATATACTCTCTCTATACATACATACACATTTTTTCTACATATTTGATTGCCTGCACACAAAAAAAAACATTCATTACTGTATTTTAAAGAAATAATGAGGCATATGTGGATTTGAAGGTACTTCGAGATCTTGATGGGGCAGCTGTGTTCGCTTCTGTCTGAGTCTTCTGACCTATATCCACCATACCTGGAGGACTGGTTAGCACATTTGCCTCACAGTTCTCAGATCACGGATTTAAATGTGGCTTTGCCTGTGTGCTTCACTTACCATTACTGCAAGAGGTGGATGGCAAAGAATGAAGGGAGGTTGCGATTAGGTATTGCTAAGGTAGCATTTGCTGGTAGCCCTTGCTAGTAAATTTCTCCTCAGCATCCTGGCCTTTTTGCTCTTTCAAAGTTAGAAAAATACGTCATGCCTTTCCCTTAATGAACATTAGGCTGATAATTAAGCCTATGATGATTCTGATCCTCAATCCATAATGTAAGTAATCTTTCCATCTCTGCAACGATGTTGCTTCGGTTTTTTTTTCATGAAAAAAGTTGCTTCATGATCACTGTATACTTCATAGGGGCAAAACGCTTCACGTGTGCTAGAATACGGGCTTGTCCTTAATAATAATCACGATGGTTGACTGACTGAAGCCTTTATCGATGTTCATGTTGAGATGTTAAGCTTCGTTTCCATGGTAATTGCTTTGCGCTCGGCTGGACTAGCATTGCTAAAAAAAACCCAGCTTTCTTCTTTTGAGGAAATAATGTGTAAAAAGGTGGGCGACCTAACCTGGTCATCGTAAAGTCGAAACATTTTAGGTCGAGACAGTTTTACCCAAGGATTCTCTTTATTATACTTTATAAATGCTAAATATTATAGATGTGTTTGATAAATGTGATTTGGATTTCCTGGTGTTTTTTTTCTCATGGTGGTCTTTTTTTGTTTTGTTTTTCCTTTTTCTGGCCCATATGAGGCCCCGACTGTTTTTCACCTCTGAACTTTTACCTCTTTGGCCATTTATATGGACTGTATTGTGGCAAACTGAGACGCCCAAGTTCAGATCACCATGTTGATCTTGTTTTTTTGTGATCCTGTTGCACAGCTGTCTTTTCTAGATCTTGTACCACACACATCTATCTTGGTGTGAGACATCTGTCTTAGTGCAATCTGGGAGGAAATGAGTTCAGACGCCGGCCCAGTCATGTGATACTGTGTGAGTGTGAGAGAAAAACTGACTGTTTTCCATCATCTAATTCCGGATTTACCTTTTATTTTTGTTTTTATGTTTTGAGACCATTTTGTATTTTGGAGAAAGTAGTAGCTTTATTTTCAAGGCTTCAAGGATCCTTGAACGCACTTAATGTTTTCATGCAGCTGCGACATACTAAACTGCGCTGAATCAATACCGCCAAATATAATGTTTCTCCATCAACCTGAATGTTTGTGAATCTTTGAGCATTTTTGTGTGAAAATTGGATCAGTTTTTGGACTATTTCTCATGTTTGTTGAATTTCACGTGCTTTTTGGATTGTGTGACCGGCCGCGGTAAGAGTACCTTTCTCTACTCACTCACCTTAGCACATCACTCTCACTTCCCGTAAAAAAGGACCCTGGGGTGACCCAGAAAGCCCACTGAACCATATCCCAATTTTCATCAGATGGGCTCCCATGAGCAAAGGCCGAAATGAAGATGATAGTTCGACAAGCGAACCTCAGACGTGGAGCTAACTAGCCGGAGCAGGGCTACTCAGCTTCTGTAATCTACTGGCAAGACACCCAAAACTCACTGCCACAAGCGTTATTAAATGACAGCATTATAACAACAATTACAAACTAAAAAGGACAAAGGGAAACACTGTCAGACATAGAAGCAGATACATCACCAGACATCCACCAGCATGGTGTCAGGAACAAGACCAGCTGTCAAGATGTTTCCCTTTTCCACTGAGGACTGTCACCAACTGCTACAGAGGATGTCAATTCTGGAAAGCAAAATCCAATGATTTGAAGTCTATGGAGCTGTAAATGGACAGACAGGGAATGATACTAGTCTACCGATGTCTCAAAATAGTGAGCAGGAGTGTGTCAACACAACAAATGGCTGCATTTAGCTCAGCAACGAGAACAGATGTGAACTGTGGAAACAGTAATGGACCATCCAGCAGTTCTCCGCTGAAGTTAGTTGGAACAAACCCCAAAGATATGGGACATCTAAAAGGGAGGACACAAGACCGGAAGATTACTGAGGAATCTGGCTGGCCTGCGTTGCGGGCTGCCTCAACACCGAGTGAGCTGCCATGGATGGTCACTATAGTGGGGGGAAAGAAAAAAAGGACATAAGTCAATGCAAAACATTGACATCAGACTTACTAAGAGATCTGAGCCACTTTCACAAGAACCTGGTCAATAATGTTCATCCCCCAACACCACCAGTGAAAGGGAAATAAATATATAAGAAAAAAAATGTGACTCCAAACATTAATAGTTGGTGATGGAGATGTTGAGGATGTGAAACATTTTGCAATGAGAAGAACACTGAATTGCTGTGTTTTACCAATGACATGGTGTCTGATATCTCTCAAAAAAACCTTGGAGATCATTAATCAGCATCAAACTGTGAAATCTGTCATCATACACACAGGGGTTTGGATGTTCTCAAGCAGCAATCAGAGGTACTGAAGAGAGATTCCATTGATTGCCTAACAAAAGTGCAATGTTTGCTGATGATAAATGGATCTCTCTCACTTGTATGATTTGCAGATGAATGTCTCTCGAGGCTCAGTTAAATAAGTGGCTAAGTGAAGTGTGTACTGGACTAGCTGTGAGCTTCATTGACATTTTCGACATTTTTTGGGAGAGCAGACATCTTTACATGGCAGATAGTTTCTGTCTAAATGGACAAGGGGTTATCGGCTGCCAACATTTTCTACTGTGTACATCCGGGGTCCTCAATGTGTCGATCGCAAAGGCAGATTCGCATGACTGTTTGACCTAAGAATAATAAAACAAAACAAGTCACCCTATCATTCATCCCATCACTTGATTCAGGTGTGCCCAAAATAACACTGAAGCCATAGCCGAGGATTTGACCAAACAACTTTGGAAGGACATCAGAGACTCCAAGTGCTTCTCACTGCAGCTGGATGAGTCTACAGGCATGAGTGACGGAGCCCAGTTGTGCATTTTTATTTAATTCTGATCTCTGTGGTTGATAAATTCATATTTCCATGGAAGAAGCTGGGAAAGTACTATTGAGCATGACAAAGAATGCACGATAAAGAATAGAATAGAATAGAATAGAATAGAATAGAATAGAATAGAATAGAATAGAATAGAATAGAATGTGTTCCCAGCCCATCCGAGAGACATAGTCTCTCCAGTGTGTCCTGGGTTGTCCGTGGTAACTCTTTCTGGTAGGACGTGCCTAGAACACTTCACTAGGGAGGTACCCCTAAGGCATCTGAATGATGCCCCCACCATCTCATGTGGCTCCTCTCAAGGTGGAAGAACAGCGGCTCGACTTTGAGCCCCTCATGAATGACCAAGCTTCTCACCTTATCTCTAAGGGAGAGCCCGGACAACCAAAATGATTTTGGACGCTTGGATCCTGGATCTTGTTCTTTCAGTCATGGCCCACAACTGGTGACCATAGGCGAGGGTAGGAACGTAGATTGACTGGTAAAAAATAGAGCTTTCCCTTTCGACTTAGATCTACCTTGACCAAAACGGACTGATACAAAGTCCGCACCACTGCAGATGGTGGACTGATCCGCCAGTGAATCTTGCATTCCATTCTTCCGTCACTTGTGAACAAGACCCCAAAATACTTGAACACAGGGCAAGATCTCCTCCCGACCTGGAGAGGGCATGCCACCCTTTTAAAACTGTGGGCCATGGTCTCAGATTTGGAGGTGCTGATTTTCATCGCAGCTGCTTCACACTCCAAACCACTCCCATCAGAGTTCAAGATCACAGCTTGATGAAGCAAACAGAACCACATAATCTGGAAAAAGTACAGATTCAACACAGAGGCCACCAACCTGGACCCCCTCTATGCCTTTGGTATTGCCAGAGAATATTTCCACAAAGATTTTGAACAGAAACTGTGACAAAGTGCAGCCTTGGGAGAGTCCATCTCACTCGGCAATTGGCAATGTGGACCAAACTCTGACACTGGTCATACATGGACCAAATAACCCGTATCAGGAGTTCAGTACCCAATACTCTCAAAAAGCTCACCACAGGACTCCCCGATGGACACAGTCAAATGCCTTCTCCATGTATACAAAATATTATTTTGGAATCCCCCAAGGACCCTGCCGAGGGTGTAGAGCTGGTCCACTGTTCCACAACCTGGACGGAAAACATCCTGCTCCTCCTGAATCTGAGATTCGACTTCCGATGGACCCTCCTCTCAAGCACCCCTGAATAGATCTTACTTGGAAGGGTGAGGAGTGTCATCCCCCCATAGTTGGAAAACTATCTTCTCTCTTCTTAAAAAGCGGGACCACTAAGGTGCGTGAATGTGTTCCACCTCATCAACTCTGGTGGTGCATATTATGTTCTCTTATTATGTCATCTGTTCCTGCGGCTGCTAGCTGTGTTGTCATTGGACATTTGACCCTTGCCTTTGCAGCTTCCATCGGACTCTGCTATATCAGCGCACATCCATCATTCGTCTCAACTGGTCAGCTAGAACCTCATGCCCAGCATCTACAACTTCGTGGCATCAAGGTGTGTTGGCCTGAATGGCCACGAAAAGGTCCATGTGCTTGTAAACCTTCTGGCTGGAGTCTACAAGGCCTGTCAGATGCCTTTCTTGGCATGTTGCTCCACCTCCAAAATGATGTATACAAGCCTGTACACTTCCTTTTGGAATGTACTTCGTATTACGGTATTTGACCATGTGTAGTCCCTTCTGTTGGCCTGTTTGTTAAATCCTTAATTACTTAATATAAAATTTATTTGCCCGCTTCCCTGCATTTGGTTCCACCTGTTCTTTTAGTGAACACCACAGCAAATCCACAAACATGATAAAATGATTTTTTTTGTCTGTCACGCTTTTCTCTGTGTTTTCAAGGAAAGCAATTTTTTTTAAACATATATCAGTATGATTCAACTTCAATTAACAATATAGCTTCAATAGAGGTGAGCATGATAGTTGAAGAAATGTCTTGAATGTGTTTAATGTTTGAATAATCGTGTCTTGAAGTAATTGAGACAAAATGAACTGCACTAATTGGCTGCAAGCAAAACTCATGCCGTTGATTCAGGCCTACCTAGTTTATTGTAAAAAAAAAAAAAATGTGGCACCAATCGTGGGATGTTGAGCTTAACCACACTATGGTACATCTCCCCCAGTCTTTTTCTGCTCAATTAAGAGACCCACATTGAAATGGGAGTCCATAATGTTCAAAGGTTTTCCCATGACAATACAAATATTTATGCATCCATCCATTTTCTGAGCCACTTATCCTTACGAGGGTTGCGGGAGTGCTGGAGCCAATCCCAGCTATATTCAGGCAGGAGGTACACCCTCAACCGGTTGCAGGCCAATCGCAGGGCACATAGAGACAGACAGCAGTCGCACTCACAATCACACCTACGGGTAATTTAGACTATCCAATTAATATATATTTTTGGGATGTGGAAGGAAACCGGAGTGCCTGGAGAAAACCCCTGCAGACATGGGGACAACATGCAAATTCCACACACAGAGGGCCGAGATTTGAACATCGGTCCTCAGAACTGTGAGGTGGACGCTCTCACCAGTCGCACCACCATTCCGCCACAAAAAGTTATAAGATGACAAATATGTATTTGCAAAATACCCCAATTTCAATTGAATTATTTTAATCCCACCCCAAATCAATACAGACAGAGTTATAAATATGTCATCACATATATATAGATTTTTTGATACAATTATTACTCTGAATTTATTCTGCAGATAACATGAAGGTCATTGTGCTTTTTTTCAAATTCCATTTATTAGAGAGAATTTTGAGTGTAAAATGCTTCAGTGCATGGATTGTGATTTTAAATGCTACTGCACATTGAGTTAAAAATGATCATAGAGTGAAAGTTCGAATACACTCCATCCTTGTCAAATGACGCTAAGAAAATATGGAGCTATACGTAACTATTAAAATATTGCCTTTTTACACCTCATCTATCATGAGTGCAATTTCATGGGGCACCTTTTTAAAAATTAATTTCATTCTTTGACCTACTATGAGCGGAAACACTAACATGAATGAAATTGCACTTGTAGCTCCACTTCATGGATCACTATTTCAATTACCTCTGAATGCTGCATTTTGTGTGTGTGCGTGCATGCATACGGATGGGAGAAAGAGAGTGCATCAACTAACTTTATTTACTGAGACGAGTGGAATGGAAAAAATATCCAAGGAGCTAATGGTTGGGGAGAAAAAGCAATGCAGGACTAGTGAATGTCTCAAACAGTGATTCAATGCGTGATGCGTGCATCTTCTAAGTAATTAACTGAGACTTTTTATAACTACAGAATAAAAGACGTGGCTCGATGGAGGAGCTGCAGAGCGTTGGCTTCACAGTCACGAGGACTGGGTTTCAAATCCCAGCCCCGCCTGTGTGGAGTTTGCTTGCTCTCCCTGTGCCTGTGTGGGTTTTCTCCCGGCACTCCAGTTTCCTCCCACATTCCAAAAATATGAATTAATTGGAGACTCTAAATTGCCCTTTGGTGTGATTTTCAGTCCGACTGCGATTGGCTGGCAACCAGTTCAGGGTGTACCCTGCCTCCTGCTCGATGACAGCTGGGTTTGGGTCTGGGACTCCTGTGACCCTCGTGAGGATAAGCAGCTCAGAAAATGGATGGATGGATAGATGGAATTAAACAGTTATTGACATGATTTGAACTGGAATTGACACTAATGAATTGATTTCTTTGACAATATTAAAACAATGGGAATTGCCTCGGCTGGATTTAAACTGCAGTTTTCAGTGCTGGAGTCCATTTCCATGCCTTTGTCAACTTGACTTTGGACTTTTACATGTACCCTTACAGTGAGACATCTGAAGTCAAAGAAGTCTGGTCATTTATTCTGGTTTTCTACTTTTGATCTTTCTCTGTAAAATATCTATTAATTTGGTCCATAACAAACCGTGCATTTGGTTATTCATGCAATAACCCTGAGGATTAAAGATGACAGCGTCACAAGCAAGTGGCAAGGGATTGGACCCAAGTGCAGGACTCTGAGGCAGTGATATGATGTTGAGGGTGGTTTTATTGCAGGCAGAAGTTATACACAGGTAACCAGTCCAAAAAAAGGAAAAGGCAGAAAAACACATGGCTAAAGGCAAGGTCCAAAACCATGAAAAACGAGGTCGGATAACTATTACAGTGTTGGCTAAAACAAGACTTGGCTTAGCTATGGTGGCAACTCAGTGAATACAGAACAATAGGCCCGTATACTCACACAGTCTAATGGAGCCTCATGCACATTGAACTGGCAACTAGTGATATAACACACAAAGTTTAAATACATGCATTAATTCGAGCAAACAAGGTGCAGGTGAGGAGCACCTCCAGGGGGCAGCCGCACACAGAGCAGTGGTTTGGCCACGTAACTGACAGACAGTACAAACCAAATTTATACTGGAAATTGCTCTGACTGAATCTAATTTAAACTTCTCTCCACCAATCCAGTTCTCCCCGCCCCCACCTTCCTGTGACACGAAACAGGTTAAACGATGTAAACCAGAGCTTCTCCAACTTTTTACACCAAGAATCACCCCTCCCCAGAAAAATGCTTAGCTCTCCAAGTACAACCATAATGACCAAACAAACAAACCTACAAAAATGCACTCAAATAAATGTTTAAACATACGAGTACAGCCATTCTTAAAGATTAAACGCAAATGTATTGCACTACAACGGAACTGTCTTGTGGCAATGATTCTTTCAACTACCGGTAGACGGAGCCCTCATAACATTAGTGTTACTTGTAACACATTTTGAGAATCGCTGGTATAAAAGATAGATGGTTGTATGGTAAAATTTTAATGAGAGACAAATATTCTGCCACTAAGCATACTGTGTTATAAAATTCCAGGTCTCACTCGTTGACTTAAGCTAAAAAGCTGATGCCGACTAACCACAAAAAACATTTACGTGATAAATTCCTCCCACCCGTACCTCTGCTCTCGTAGGAGGTGAACATATAGTCGCCTCTTTCCTCGGGGTGAACTGTCTTCATGAGCATTAAAGAAGAAAAAGGAAGAAAAGTCACTCACTGACAGATAGGAGACGATAAATCTCTATCCTTACATGCCATGTCAACCACATCCAGACATAAAGAGGACCCTGGGAACCATTATGTGGGAGTGCCTTAGAAGTTTGTAGAACTTCAGTGTTGTATATAATAATGGATGCATATCAAGCACAGGTTATATTGAGCCAATAAACAATTTCCATGTCATCAATCCTTACAAGAATCTTTTATGTATTTGTCTATGTCTTTTGCGCCAAAAAAGAAGTAAAAGATAAACTATATCTCTATGGATGAATCAGCAATGTTCTTCATGTTGGAATTTCTATCCTAAAATGAGAACATTGTGTTCTGGAAATAACCCGTCACTTGTTTCCAACCTTGTTTTGTCATCATGGGATGGCAAAGAGTGTGACGAGGTTGCCATGTGGATGTAGTTATACCAAGAAGATTTGCTGTATATTTCTACCACAAATTCAACAACAACAAAATAAAAACACTCAGCTTTGAAGGCAGAAAATAAACCCCGAACTGATCTGCATTACACTGAAAGAAAGAAGAGTGAAGTCAGAAAACAGTGGAGACAAAATTTGAATGTAATGATTGTGGAGTCATACACATTTCCTTTGATTACAAGGTATTAGTGTCATCCATGGGCCCATTGGCAGGGAATGTTGGGCTGCACACCACATTGGAACAAACACTAACGTCAATGCTTGTTAATTCAGATTTAATCATGTTTGAATGGATCGTCAGTGTGCTGCCTTTTCTGCCTTCCCTGCAATTGTGAATGATGAGAGATTTACAGGAGAGAAGTATCTGAAACCACACAACTGGATCATGTTTAGGCGTGGAGAGGTCTGTACCTTGCAATATTGTTGTGCATTATGTCAAGTCTCAGTTCCCAGTTCCAGCATTATTACCAACGATTTACACTTATATTTCTGTCTGTTTGCAACCCATCGTAATCATCTATAAACATTATGCAGATGTAAAAAAAACAAAAAAACAAAAAAAAAAAAAAAAAACCGCTGTGTCTGACAAAATATCAGGAAAAACTACCACAAAAAATATGCAACATGAACTGCAGCACACAAAATGTTGCTTAGCATTTTTGACAAATTCTTTGAGTCGTGCCATGGGATGCCACCACTGGAGCACTTCAGAGTAGCCTCCCAATCCCCCATTTTCACTATTAATCAAACTTATCTTTACCTCCAGCACACCCATTGATCACACTGTAAATGCTTTCACTATTTTCAGCATACGTGTGTGTGAAAACATGTACAGTTTTCACCATGTGGCATTCAGACCATGAGTTAGCTAACATGTTAAAGATGACTGTATACCTCAAATATCATCAGTGAAATGTCATAAAGACTGTAAGAACTCAACCAAAATGAATGGCGAAAAATCAGAGGCAGACTGCTTAGTGTTCAGGACGTCTTCCTCATGGTTGTAATATCAGATCTGGCATGTGTTCTGTGATCTGAGTTCTCTGACTTCCTCCAACACCATGTTGGATAAAATACAGATACCAAACCGTCGATAGGTACAAATGTGAGTGTGTGTACACATTTATCTGTACTGTATATTTCCTGCGACTGCCTCTCCATTGAAAAGAGTGAGGATAGACTCCACCTCATCAGCAACCTTAATTCGATGTGGAAACTGAAAAGATTATGATTCAACAGAAATTATGGATTCTGAGAAATTGGTCTTTGATCACTTTTTGAAAATTAATTTTACATTTTCTTTGTTCTTTTCCCTCCTCATCTTGTGGAAAAAGTTCAGTGTGGGTTCTCCTTTGATTGAGTCTATTAAATTGTGATTAAGAACAAACATGAATCTGAAAAACAATAAATATGCTTTTTGAATAGCATTAGTAGGAATGTTAATTTGCATTTATAGAATAAATAGCTATCTTATGTTAGGGAGACTTCCATCAAAATCAAATGGTAATGTTTAAAGTTTGGGTGAATAAACTTTTCCACATATACACTTTGTGAAGGTGAGTGAAATCGGCTTGACATTAAAACCAAATGAGATAAGGTACGACAACATGATTGGTAATTTTGACGTCTCTGGTGCAAAAGCGCCATGGGTTGCTTCAGTCATTCTGACACTTTTTTAACAGAATCTTTGTTTTGCTAATCCGTCTATGGGTTGATACCTGTCATGGTGGAACACGGTAACCACAGAGCCCCCTCAATCTTTCAGCCAAATCTCCCTGTCTACACCGCACTGGCCCCATGATAAGAAGGTGACACTGTCACTCTAGCCCACGCACGTAAACACACACACCCAATCGCTTAATACACACTTCTTTTATCCACATACGCACAAACAGCCTCGGAGACGTGCATAGGCGTTCAGCATCATGCTAATTTTCATTGTTGTGATAAAAATAAACAGGTCTGGGGAGCTGAATCCCAAGGCCCGAGGGTCATGGTGCGTTTGACTGACAAGGGTGGGGGTTTGTCGGGGTGCAGTCGGGTCGGGAGGAGGAGGGGCAAAGTTGAAGCTCAGACTGAATTACCTTGATGTAGCGCGACAGCCTCACATCACTGTCACCAGCCTGTTTGAAAGGTCTACATGGGTCTGCAGTGCTAACTTGGAGTAGGCCGCCTGCGATGGATGTGTGTTGACAGTATGTTGTGTTCAAGGGCACATTGAAATGAGTGCCGAGCAAGCGGTTGGGGTGGGGGGAGTTTGCTTAGCCATGTGTGCCTTAATTGTTATCTGGTGGCTGATGGTGATGGCTGCATGAGCATAGAATACACTGTGACATTATACGTGGCTCAAAATGCTCCAGTAGTCTAGAGGTGTTATGCTCGAATAAGACAAGTCACATCATTTATGGTAATATTGCATGACGTTAATATAATTCTAACTGTGTGGCGAGTAAATGAGCTGAAAAAAATGTTGTTTCATCAAATCAGATATTTTAATGCTATATGAACAACACCTTACAGTTCTGAAGTCCCGTGTTCAATCCCGGACCCGCCTGTGTGGAGTTTGCATGTTCTCCCCGTGCCTGCGTGGGTTTTCTCCAGGCACTTCAGTTTGCTCCCACATCCCAAAAACATGCAGCATAAATTGGACACTCAATTGCCCAAGGATGTGTTTGTGTGTGCGGCTGTTTGTCTCTATGTGCCCTGCGATTGGCTGGCAACCAGTTCAGGGTGTTCCCTGCCTCCTGCCCGTCGACAGCTGCGATAGGCTCCAGCACTCCTTCAACTCTTGTGCGGATAAGCAGCTAAGAAAATGGATGGATGTTGTAAACACAGAAACTTAATTTCTGACACCTTACAGTAAAGACATTTTGCCATTAAAAGATAGAAAAATACTTTAATAAAAACTAAAATGAAACAATGATGTCCTTTTCATAGATAACCACTGCTTGTTATTACAATACCCATATTAGTAAAAAAAAAAATAATTGATTTTCGAAAGGAAATTGACTTTACTGTTAAATTATATAAAAAATGATGCATAATGTGGTTTAGTAAACCAGGTATTTTAATGCCATGTAAACAGCAAATAACAGCATCTGAACGAGTGGTCTGTGTAAAGTTTTCCTCGTATTCTGATGCCTGACTTCACAGGTGAGGTGCCACAATACAGCACTAGGTGGTGCTTGAAGCCAACACACACTGAGTGAACACGTGTGGCGCATGGATTTACATCAACTCCCGTTTAAATCAGATTTAAAAGAGGTACCAAACTGCTTCACCAATCCTCCATACATGCATACAAAACTGTCAACTTACAGACCTCGTCAGTGTCCATCCCTCTCCTTCCCCTGCCTCGTCCGTCATCACACACTCATTGAATTTGAGCTGCATGCCTCTAAATCCATGATAGCCATTTGTTCAGCTTGCTTCTGCTTTCTCACATGGTCAGTTGGAAGACAGTACTTGTCTAAAGCACACACACACACACACACACACACACACACACACACACACACACACACACACACACACACACACACCACACACACACACTCACAAAGAGGCTTCCTTGACGACCCGCAGCATTTATGTATTTGTCTGCATACTTTCTTTCGGCTTGTCCCATTAGGGGTCGCCACAGCGTGTCATCACAGATGAACGCTCGTATTTATTTGGCAGTTTTTACGCTGGATCCCCTTCCTGACGCAACCCCTCTCTGGGTAGTGGAGGCCCCAGTGAGAAACGAACTCAATACCCCTGGTTTACCAAAATAATGGTCTAACCACTGAGCTATGGGTATTTATGTGAAAACGAATGTCCTAATAACAAATACATTTGAACAACACCCACCCATTAAATCCTTTATAAAAGCAGTATAACTAGTGTATTATTGCACCCTGTCTAAAACTTTGCACAGGCTGAAGATTTTCTTACTCACAGTAGAAGGAAGCTGGACATTTTATTGAGGGGGAAAATAAATACATTTCTTGTCACTGCAATTTCTGCATACCCCTCTTTGAACTCATAATTGTTTTGTTTGTTTTTCTATTTATCTATTATCAATGAATTGTACCTTTAAGATACAGGATCTTTTCTTCCAGGGAATCCTGGGAAAATGTGTCATGCATAAAATTTTCAACATTAAAAACAGGGCACACATAATCGTCGGGAAAAACAAAAACAACAAGAACATTGAGACGAACAAACAATAAAAATAAAACAGATAAACACATTTGGCTATTCCTGTAGGGGCAAGAAGGATGAAGTACTCGTGCAGGAAGTAATGAAATGCAATACCAAAAATATTTTGTCACAAATGTAGATATTTTTGTTTTTGGGGGTTTGTACATTGTCATAGATTAATTAATTTGACAATTGTCCATTGGTGTGAATTTGAGAAGAGTTGTTTATATAAATATGACCTGTGATTGGCTCACAACGAGTCCAGCATGTACCCTATCATTCACCCAAATTCTGCAGGGATGGAACTAAATTTGGGTGGATTATGTTCATGGTTTGCATTGCAACATGTGAGGGAGGTTTTTGTAATGTTTAGGTTACCTTCTTTCGTGTGAATCTGATATTACTGAATGTTCTGGCAGGTGTGTGCACTGTGCAGTACACTGTGCAGTAAATGTCGTTTAGATTGTCAATTATAACTATAACAGGTATCACGATTTGCACAATGTTCACTGGAGCAAAATTGAAGTGAATACAATGTCAGTTGATTAGTCCCTGTAAATTGAGAAATAAATACATATTCTAAATTTGATGCAACACAGAGATTTTTTGTTAACAAACCTGATGAATAAGAATATATATTTTTTTAATTGGCAAATTTCCAAAATGTGGCTTCAAAAATCATGAAATATCGATCTGTTGTTTCGGCTCTAAATTGCTATTGGTGTGTCCACTGACACCTCAGCACATTTTTAAAACATTTTTCTTATGCCTCCACATACCTACCTATTTGAAAATATATCCTCCTTAAATCTCCATTGGTTAGAATATACATATCCCACCAGGTTGTCATGGGGCTTTTCTCACCACAATGAGATGTACTAGCCACCAGTTAGGTCATAGGCTAACCATCTTTGGGGGTTCCTCTCAGCCAGTTGATGGGTGGTGGACTCATAAAATAATAATAAGAATAATGATAATTATATTGAAGTAACTCAAAACTGTGCTGCTTATCCACTGATGTGAATCAAGGTGTTCAAGTGTTTATGTACTCTGGGGGGAGGACTCAGCCAAGGATATTGCAATAGTGTGACCCACCCCTGCAGCTGATCAATATGTTTTCCTCTATAACGAGCTACACTAAGACAGTGAGTGTGAATTTTGTCTGCGTTGTGGCCGTGTAGAATATGTCACCTTTGTGTCGTACATACACACGTTAGTGGGTCTGTGGAGTAGCCATTTGAGTGTCCCAGTTGATCTTTAGCAACTAAATAGTACCAGCTTGCCGGGCTCTTAACCTTCCTCTTCCAGAGAGAAGAGATAATGAAGTCCTGAAAGGCTTCCTGACTCCCTCATCTGGCTTTGTTTAGGCCTTGTTCACCCTCCCTTTGCTTGAGGAAACCCATTACCCCATTGAGAGGACAGTCACATGGACACAAGAAGACCAAACAAAAGAAAACAAAAACTCTTTATAGAGGGCTTATGAGGTTATTGCATGGTGAACTACATTGACATTAATACTCATATGAGTATTTATTTTCTCACAAATTTTAGTCTAATAATATACATCTGTTTTTTTTTAATTTACTTCCATCCAACTATCCACTTCCTGAGCCGCTTATCCTCACAAGGGTCGCAGGAGCGCTGGAGCCAAGTCCAGCTGTCATTGGACAGGAGGGAGGGTACACCCTGCACTGGTTGCCAGCCAATCCCAGGGCACATGGAGACAGACAACAGTCACACTCACAATCACACCTGGGGGCAATTTAGAGTCTCCAATTAATGCATGTTTTTGGGATGTCGGAGGAAACCAGACTGCCCGGGAAAAAAAAAATCACACAAGCAGAGGAGAACATGCAAACTCCACACAGACGCGGCCGGAATTTGAACCCAAGGCCCTCAGAAATGTGAGGCCAACGATCGACAGCTGCCAGACCGTGCGACCTTGCAATTGACTTTTTTTTCAGAATAGTTTTCTTGTCAAGTTTGTCATTCTGATTTGATTAAATTCTCACATTGTTTCAGTTTAAATATTCGGTAATGAGAATAGCACTAGTGGGGCTTACAGCCATGCTACCTTGAGAACGCCCGATCTCGTCAGATCTCGGAAGCTACCTGGGTATGGTCCTGGTTAGTACTTGGATGGAAGACTGCCTGGGAATACCAGGTGCTGTAGGCTTCGCTACCTGGCTGAATGCAGAGGGGTTGTGTCAGGAAGGGCATCCGGCGTAAATACTGTGCCAAACAAATATGCGTTCATCTAAGATGACACGCTTTGGCGACCCCTAACAGGACAAGCCGAAAGGAAAAGAAGAAGACAATAGCACTCGTAGGAGATGGGAAACTAAATGAATCAATCTCTACCTGAGAAGATTCACAGTCGACCTCCATCTATCACTCTCTTCTACTTTTTTACACCAGCAATAACGCTTCATTTTAATTTTACCATTTTGTTTATATTCAATTGAGGGAAATGGTTTCTGCTTGGTTTTGACAGTCTATTGAGAGCAATGCAAATGCGATAGGGGGGCACATGTGGCGAATAAAAGACTGCAGCATGTTAAAATTGAATTTGTATTCAGCAGGAAGTGGGTTAACCCAGTTAAAAGTCAGCGAATCCAATAGCTCTGGCTGATATGTGGTGTCAAGACATTCTCCTTTAGGAAGCCCAAGCGAGTACACTCCGTGCATGCTTTCAGGTAACAATAATAGGACATCATGTTAATTAGATGCATATTTATGTAGCACCTTGACAAGATGAGGCATCCTTGACATTGTTCTTTGATATCATTTTCTTACCCTTGTCAGTTTTGCCAAGATTGGAAATTCTATTACAGTACTTTTGTTTTGTCATGGTTAAATGCCTGTTTTCCTCTGGTTTCGTTTGAAAGAATGAGGGAGAGCACCCAACTTTATTTTTTTAAGTGTATCCATGTCCTCATGTTAAAGAAGACAGAGATGCTTTCACCCCCCCCCCAAAAAAAAAAAAAAAACAACTAAAGATAAAGATGACAAGTATCTCTTTGTTATTGGAATATATTGCCTGCCTGTGGTTCATTGATTTGTTTTATTCCAGGCGCTAGCAAGACTGTCAGCAAATAGTGGGAAATGTGTTGCTGTCATTTACTTCAGAACACTTGAAGCTGATCATTTCTGTATAACATGTTGACGCTTGTGTACATGCTTGTGTCGGGAGCAGCAAGCATCTCTTTGCCATGTGAGTGCATTTACATGAGGGAGGCACAGCTGTGAGCACTGATGGTGGAGTGACACAAAGAAAGTAAGGATGGAGAGGAGTGGAGATAGATGGAGAAGAGAGGGAAAGAGAAGCGAGCCACACAGAGTATGTATGTGTGTGTCTGTATGAGTGTCTCTATGGTTGCGTAAGTTCAGTCTACGAGAAGAACACAATTCCCACTGCCAGCATTTTGTCAGTGGTCTCTTCCAGTCTTCTGCAACATCTACCAATAAATCACCAGCAAGCGCTAAATCTAACAACACAGTTTAGTGGTTACATGTAAAGTACATAAGGACATTGTACAGTGTAATGTGCAATAAATACCACTTAAAATTTGAAATACTATAAAAAGCATGCAAAAAATAAGCCTTTTAACCAAAATTTAAGAATATTCACAATTAGGGTTGATGTGACTTTGGTTAGCAATTTATCCCATTTGTATATACCATAAAAGCTAAATGCTGCTTCACCATGTTTGCTTAGGACTCTGCGATCCACTATTTGACCTGAGTCTGTCGATCTCATCCCTACTGGGTTTTTATCCCATAAGCATTTCTTTCACGTACAGTATTTAGGACCTAAACTATTTTGGGATTTATAGCCCTATAGCAGAACTTTATTATCTATTGTTTATTAAGCCAACTGGAAGGTAGTGTAAAGACTTTAGTTACGTAGAGTGATATGGTCTGACCTCTTTGTTTTGGTCAGAACGTGAGCTGCGGCATTCTGAATGAGCTGCAGCTCTTTAAAGAAAAAGTCTTCTGAACAATGAAAAGCCTTAATCTGATACGTCATATGTACTGTACTTTGAAAATTCGAGGTTAATCCGATATCATTTAAAGTTTTTTTATTGGCAATTACAACTTTTCATGGGCGCCACCATTTTGGCGACCCACATGACCTACTTGTGTAGATGTGATGTATTCTGTGCGGAACCAAAGATATCATGGCTGAATTGTAGTGTAATCACATGCAGTACCACTATAATCGGACACGTAAAAATGACCAACTGTATTGCGAAATATTGCCATCATTCGGATAGAAATAATCTGAGGAAGGTTCAGTGGCATATTCTGCCCAGTAAGAAAAAGAAGCATTTAAGGACCCAGTGGCTAGTGAAATGTGGTCGCCCTGAGCCGTACGACATACAGTGAAGAAAATAAGTATTTGAACACCAAGCTATATTGGAAGTTCACCCACTTAGAAATCATGGAGGGCTCTGAAATTTTCATCCTAGGTGCATGTCCACCGTGAGAGATATACTCTAAAAAGAAAAATCCAGAAATCACAATGTATGATTTCTTAACGATTTATTTATGTGATACAGCTGCAAATAAGTATTTGAACACTTGTCTATCAGCTAGAATTCTGACCCTCAAAGACATGTTAGTCTGCCTTTAAAAGTCCATCTCCACTCCATGTATTATCCTGAATCAAATGCACCTGTGTGAGGTCGTTAGGTGCATAAAGACACCTGTCCACCCCATACAATCAGTAAGACTCAAACTTGTAACATGGCCAAGACCAAAGAGCTGTCCAAAATCACCAGGGACAAAATTATACAATTCCACACGGCTAGAAAGGGCTACGGAGAAATTGCTAAACAACTTGGTGAAAAAAGGTCCACTGTTGGAGCAATCAATGCAAAATCGAAGAAGCTAAACATGACGGTCAATGTCAATCGGAGATGAGCCCCATGCAAGATATCACCTCGTGGCGTCTCATTGTTCCTTAGAAAGGTGAGGAATCAGCCCAGAACTACACGGCAGGAATTGGTCAATGACTTCAAAAGAGCTGGGACCACTGTTTCCAAGGTGACTGTTGGTAATACACTAAGATGTCATGGTTTGAAATCATGCATGGCACAAAAGGTTCCCCTGCTTAAACCAGCACATTATTGTTCCACACAATCAGCATTCAACCGTTCTGCGCCTGTGGTTGGTTAGCGAGTCAGATTCCGCGTCAATCCTGTCAGAAAACCCATCCAAATATTCATCAGTATTTACAGCCACTGGTTCAAATCTGTATGGATGTATTCCTCCGCTTTCCCAATCTACCAATGCTGCTATTTCTTCAGCAGAGCAGACGAGGATAAATCCGAGAAATCAGCACTGTCCGTAATTGTGTTTGTGCAGAGAATCCTGTCGAATTAGGGCTTTTCATTGTTCAGCGGCTTATTCCATTAATGATCCTTTTGGGGAATCCAGTAAGAAGACCGTTACAATAACCATGTCTATGAGATAAAAGCATGGATAAACTTTTCCTGATCTGCTTCACACATGAAAGCCTTCATTCTGGATATGTCCGTCAGACGTTAAAAGGCTGTTTTTGTAATTGATTTGCTATGACTGTGGAAAGTCATGTCGGAATCTGTTAGAACACCAAGGTTTTGGACTTTGTCTTTGTCTTTTAAAAGTAGTGAGTGTAATGACCAGAACTCAAGGCTGAACCCAAGATACATGACTCACAAGACCAGGTACAGTTCAGGGAGCGTATTTATTAGATCCAAGGTCAACACATAGATAGACAGTCCAAACAGGCACCAGTAGGCGAAGGTGAAGAGGCAAAGTTGTCTACGAGGCAGGGTTCGGTACACAAAGGATCAAAGACATGAACATGGAACTGCGGGAACGTGACATCAAGGTACAACGATCTGGCAAAGGACCAGAACGCATACGTGGCAAAATATATCGACGGTAATTAACTTGATCTAGAAGCAGGTGGGTGCACCTGCTCACTGGAGCAGGTGCATACTGGGTCGAGGAAGGATACACCCATGACAGTGAGTCCCAGTATTTACTAACAACAATCGTCTTTTCTTTTTTGCGAAAAACAATTATCTCAGTTTTGTTGTGGTTTAATTGAAGAAAAAATTGGCTCATCCAATTATTGATCTGCTTTAGACAGTGGCACAACACCTCAATTGAACTGTAGTCATGTTGAGACAATGCTAAATGTAACTGTGTCATTTGCATAGGTATGATAGTCAAAATTGAAGTTCTGAAGTGGGTAGCGCTCAAAGGTAGCATATACAGGCTGAACAGAAGGGTTCCAAGATCTGACCCTTGAGGGACGCCATAGACATTGCCATTTGATGAGATTGAACCGGTCCAATGGTTACAAAATAACTCCTTTCCTCAGAGGTCGGACTTGAACCATCTCAGTGTCACGACCCAAATGCAGGAGTACACGGGAGACTCAGACATAATTCGGGAAAAAAATGTATTGTTCCACGGTCGGGGATCGGGCAGGCAGTCAGGTGCAGCAGCGGTAGTCAGGACGTCGGGTGTAGAGAGCAGGTCAGCGGGCAGGCAGGAGTCAGTACACGGGAAATCGATCAAAGCAGGTAGTAGTATCAAAGGAGTCAGGTCGGTACACACGGGAAAAGGATCAGAGATACGGAAGTTCTGGAACGGGGCATGAACCTCAGCGATCTGGCGCCAGACCAGTCGTCCCCATGGTCCTATATACACCGGGACCAGTCAGCCAGCATGAGACACAGGTGAGTGCCTCCCAATCAGCGTGACCGCGTGGACACTAGCGCAGCTAGGGCTGGACCGGCAGGATCATGACACTCAGGACTGTTTGAAGTTTCCAACTGCTTCAGCAGTATACTATGATCTACTGTATGAAAAGCTGCACTGACATCGAACAAGACCAGAATTGGCACCTTTTCTGAGTCAATATTCAACCTAATGTCATTTAGCACAGGGGTGCTCAATGTGTCAACCAGTTGATTGCGAAGGTAGTGCTTTTGCCATATGACATCACATGACTCAACTTAAACTTAAGAAAGTATATATAAATGAGTAGGGGAGCTGGACCAAGTAAGAAGAGAACAACTTACCACTTTCATACAGAACGGGAGGAGGAGTATTTTTTCATGGTGACATTTACAAAATGCATATGCTTGATCTGCCAGTCTGCCATCACATTACCAAAGACGGGCAACGTGGAGCGCCATTTTAGGACTGCATGGAAAATATGACACTGACTTCCTGGGAAAAAGTGAGCTGAGAAAGAGAAAGGTGAAGGAACTAAAATCCCAGTTGTCCAGACAGCGGTTATTTTTCACACAACATACTTCAAAAGCGAAAGCCGCCACTGAAGGCGTTTGCCATGTTCCTGGTGAGTCATGTCATCATTAAGTACAAGAAGTCCTTCCATGAAGCAGAGGTGGTACAAGAGGCAATCGTTGAAGCAGCTGATGCATTGTTTTGGGACTTTAAAAATAAGGCAGAAATATTATCTTTAATCAAAGGTCTCCACCTGTCAAGAAGTACAGTTACACAACCCATGGCTAATGATTTAACACAGCAAACATAAAAAGACATCAGAGATTGTGAGTGTTTCTCATTGCGGTTTTGGAACTTACTCACAGAGCTGAAGTACTCCAACATGAGGAAATGTGCTTCCTGTCTGCATTATTTGGTTCCACTTGTATGTTCACCATTTCCCACATGAAGATCATTAAGTCCAAGTACCATGGCACCATCACCGATGAACCTTTGGAAGTGTCCCTAAGGCTGGCTGTCAGCAGCTATTGTCCAGACTATGCAACACTGGCTAATTCCCTTCAGATCAAGTCATCGGAGTACACTCAGGTAATGACAAAATTTATATTGGTAATTATGTTGCATTGTGCGAGATTGGCTCATGCGGTGATGCAAGGTACATCAGTATACAATGGTGCTGAGCTGTATCAGTGGTCCAGAATTTTAGGTCACTTGTAGTTCTTAATGATAATTTCAGAAAAGTGCTGGTGTCTATCCCTGACTAACTCCTGGTTAAAATTTCAAAGACTGTGTGTACAGGTCTTAGTCAATATGGAATTTATTTTTTCTTCACTTACGGTTTGATTTAGAGGTCTCCTCCACAGTGTTCTAGATCACCTCAAGATTGACTTAGCTTTAATAGGAGTGACAGCATTCTTGACATCTGACATTTTACGGCTGAAATTGTCCCGAAGTTTAACAACCATCACACCATTCACAGTTTGTGTTTGTCCTAATAAATAAAGTTAATCATTATCCTTCAAGTGTGTTTATGGTACCTGTAGTTCGTTGAATGTCTCTTGTTTAGCTTTCAGCCTACATTTAAGATGCCAGTCGTTTACATGAAACCCTGATTGTGTGTTGTGTGCAATATACAGTGAATACCTGGTTCTCGAACGTCCCCATTCGTTTTGGTAATGCACTCCCAGCCTAGCCTACTCTGCTACTAAAGCATACATATTAAGCAAAAAATAAATAGATTTCTGACATTATTTCATTATATAAAATATTTAAACTATACATTTATTTCTACGATGCAGTTTATCAGAAAATGCTAAAAAAATGCTTTAAAAGTCCTATTTTTTAGGCCTAGGATGCATTATTTGTTTTTCTCATTAATTGTAATGGGAAATATCAATTCAGATTTTGAACAAATCACTTCTTGAAGCACCTTCTGGAATGGATTGTGGTCGAGTACTACGTAGTTCAATTGTATGCTAAACTAAGTTCAGAACAGCAAGCATTTACTGGAGACTTACTAAATACTCCATATAAGATGCTCGTATAGTCTTCCTGGTAATGGTTATGCAAAAAGTCTCCTACCACAAGATAATAAAGCCTCAGTTTGTCCAGTATGACTCATCATGGCAAATAAAAAAAACATGGCTGATTATGTCTCCTAACAAACATGGTAAACAGGCTTGCCTTAAATTTGTGTAAAAAAAGAGCTACTTCCTGTCCTTGATTATATTCTTGTTGGAGGAGACCTGGTGGAAGCATTACCAAGAGAAATTTGCCCTCTAGTGGTGAATTGTGCCATAACGTAAAACGTCATCAGGTATAGTAGAGAAAATGATTATAATTTCCCCGACCCAAAAGAATCTGGGAATGTTAAAAAATATATCAGTCGTTTTTCATCAATTGAGAATTTACTCAGAGTGTGGCATGTGACCAATGAGGTGCCCATCCCGTGCTCGACTACTTATTTCCAATTTATTCTTAGTTTTTTATAATGCCGAGACCTTTTGACCAGTTTCGTGTGGCTAGCTTGGGGAAAACACTTATCTGTTCCAGCATGACTGTCCCCGAAACGAGGTCTGTGAAGGATGGATTTGAAAACCCTGACTTCAATCCCATTAACACCAACATGTATGTATTTGTTTTCCATTACTATACAGGTAGTGTGGCAAATCTCAGGCCATATTCAGATGATATAGTGTTGAATACTGATTCGGGAAAGGTCTCAATTTTTCTCTTATTGGATGTCTTTGCAGCTTTTGATACGGTAGATCATAACATACTGATGAACAATTTTGAAAGCGTGGGTAGGACTAAATGGTTCTTAAATGGTTTAAGTCCTATCTGGAGGAAAGGAGCTACTTTGTAACCATTGGAAGTGCTCAGTCTCCACAAATGGCAATGACCAATGTGGTCCCTCATGAGTCAGTTCTTGGACGCTTCCATTTCGGCCTGTAAATGCTACCCTTGGGTCAAATTCTTCCAAACTTCAATTTTGACTATCATAGTTATGCAGATGACACAGTTGTATTTAGCAGTGTCTCAACATGACTACACTTATATTGAGGCATTGTGCCACAGTCTAAAGTCCACAACACAACTGAGACAATTGTTTTTGGCAATAAAGAAAAGATAATTGCTGTTAGTAAATGCCCGGACTAACAATCGTTAAAAACCAAACACCAAGTCCGAAACTTTTGTGCTCTGATAGGTACTAACTTTACTTTCAACAGTCATATCAAATCAATCACAAAAACTGCCTTTTACCATCTGAAGAACATAGAGTGAAGGCTTTTATGTGTCAAGCAGACAAGGTAAAGCTCATCTATGCTTTTATCTCAAATAGACTCGACTACAGTAATGGTCTTCAGATTGGACTCTACAAAGAGAGCATTAAACAGCCGCAGCTCATTCAGAATGCTGCTGCTTGGGTTCTGACCAGTACAAAGAGGTCAGAGCATATAACTCCAATTCTAAAGTCGCTACAGTGGCTTCCACTCAGCTTTAGAATAGATGTTAAAGTTATGCTACTGGTTTAAAAATCACTAACTGGTTTAGGTCCTTAATACATGAAAGAAATGCTCACGGAATACAAATCCAGTAGAGCTCTGAGATCAGGTCAAATAGTGGAGAGCAGAGTCCAAGGCAAACATGGCGAAGCATCCATCCATCCATTTTCTTAGCCGCTTATCTTTACAAGGGTCGCAGGAGCGGTTGGAGGCTATTCCAGCTGTCATTGGGCAGGAGGCAACAGTCACACTCACAATCACACCTAGGGTCAATTTAGAATGTCGAATTAATGCATGTTTTTGGGATGTGGGAGAAAACTGGAGTGCCCGGAGAAAACCCATGCAGGCACGGGAAGAACATGCAAACTCCACATAGGCCGGCCAGGCATTCAACCCTGGATCTCAGAACTCTGAGGCCAACGCCTTATAGCTGCACCACGGTGCGCCATGGTGAAACAGCATTTAGCTATTATGCTGCACACAAATGGAAGAAGTTGCCAACAGAGGTGATGTCATCCCAAGTGTGAATGTTTTTAGATCAGGTTGAAAATCTTTCTTTTTTCTCATGCTTTTTAGAGTATTTGCACTTTCATGATATTTCTTACACTGTACGCAATTTCTAATTGTACTTTTATTTGTAATTATTTTAATTTTCATTTATTTAATATATATATTTTGTCATTTTTATTGTTTTCTTCCCATCTTAATTTTTTTTTATTTCTTTATATTGCACATTGAGTTACCTTGTGTTTGAAATGCGCTATATAAATAAATGTGCTTTGCTTTGCTTCCATTTCTTTTGTGTTTTGCTGTCAATTGAGTTTAACACTACTTTTTTTTCCCCATATAGTAAGGCTGCAGGACCCTAGCTGCAAACTGTGTAATTGACCTTTAAACTCAGGTTCCACACCACCACCTCATCCTCGACAGTAGTCTTTTTATTTCTCCTTACGAAATTACAAATCATACACAAAGTCTTTCCCACCATTTTAAAGCCATTTTTTCTCTCCCTGCTGAGGCTGGAGAGGGGCCGAGGCCGCAGCAACTTCCCACCCGTTAGCCA
This sequence comes from Syngnathoides biaculeatus, assembly GCF_019802595.1. NCBI lineage: Eukaryota > Metazoa > Chordata > Actinopteri > Syngnathiformes > Syngnathidae > Syngnathoides > Syngnathoides biaculeatus. The sequence goes on from NC_084658.1 coordinate 2,656,461, forward strand.
GGAGCCAGAGATCCTAGCCAGAGATGCCATCTGATACAAGTCTATGATAATGAAGGTCCAGCATGGGGCTAAATGAGTTTCCACCGTAGCCTCGCGAGGGGCTAATGACAAAACAGCCACCCTGTGCTCCTTGGCCTGCCGTTAGCTTTAATCAGGGCATATGGCACTTGCCTAAACTGCTTGGCTATAAAGAAGAGGAGATGACACCTTGAAAAACACTTTATTTCTACTGTTTTTATGGATGAAAGTTGGGAAAACAACTTTCCTTCCATATATGAAACAGAAACGACCATAAAAAATGAGTGTCCCTTAAATGGGAGCAAGTTAATGTAGATTTCACACCATTTTGTATAAAAAATTATTTGTTAAATAAATATGTATAACAAACACATTTTGGAAGGTGCGATCTATCTATCTATCTATCTATCTATCTATCTATCTATCTATCTATCTATCTATCTATCTATCTATCTATCTATCTATCTATCTATCTATCTATCTATCTATCTATCTATCTATCTAGCTAGCTAGCTAGCTAGCTAGCTCATCCGTCTGCTTGTGCGAGTAAGACAATTGAGAAATCATTCTAACTTGCAGTGCCAAAATGGCTGCAGAACTTTAAAAACATCAACAAAGATTAAAGCAAAACAAACAAACAAATAAAAAATATAAAACAGAAAGAAATACGTGCTGATAGTATACAACAGCCTGTACAATGTGAGATAGTAACACATCTCCAAAATACCTTACATTAAATCATAGGTCATAAAAGGTTCATAAAAGGCTACAAGTAGTGATCATGTACTAATGTTTTAAATGAGGATATTGGGAAGAATGAGATGTTTTTGGTTTGGAGTTGGGTTACAATGCTCTTTAAAAATAACTTTCTGCTAATGTCCCACCCTGTTTCTCCCCTTATCCTTTAGAGGTGCATATTTTTCATGTTCATTTGACTTTATATTAATTTTGTGACAAGAATCCTTGTTTCGGAAAGTGTTGAGTCTCCATTCGGAAAGTGTTGAGTCTCCATTTCCATTGTTGTCTCTCATTGGAACCGTTTTGCATATAATATTAACTTAAAAAAGGTCTCTTCTATCCTCAATCAGTACTTGATGACAAGCCAAGTTCTAGAAGTGACTTTGAAAATACTGCCCAAATACTATCTGGCTGACTGTTATGTGACTAAATGTAAAAGGGATATTGATATACATTTTGGATCCACTCACACTCTTGGACTTTTTGGAAAGATTTCAATAGATTTGTCAATACACTTCTTGATTAAGACTTTTATTTAAAATGGGAATACATTATTTACTTTTTATTTTGTATTTCTCATAATGATTCATTCATTCATTCATTTTCCGAATCACTTATCCCCACAAGTGTCACAGTGGTGTGGGTGACTTTCCCACCTATCATTGGGGAGGAGGTGAGGCACACCCTGAACTGGTTGCCAGCAATGGACCTTTCCGATGGCGATTTAAGCTGCGCCCCCTTAGCCATGTCCCACAAGCTTACAAAATGGCGATTGAACAGAACAGGTTTGAAGGGGATTCTCTATCGGGTATTCCAGATAATATTGGGTATGTTTTTTGCCAAATGTGTCAGACTTGTCCAGAGCGTTGTACAGAAAGGTCTCAACTATTTCACACAAGGATATGTACACAGAATTAAGATTTTGGATGGAGCTGGACAGAATGTCAGAGTTACAGCGAAATGTTGGCGATCAATGCAAAAACGTTTGGCGCCTCACAAACTTCATATTGAAATCCAACAGGATAAAATAGTGGCATCGTACTGCACATGTAAAGCAGGGTGAGTAATCTTTACTTGGAAAGATCACAAGTAATATCATTGTAGTCTTTATAAGTGAGTGGGTGTATTCATTTGAGTTGGCTCCTAAACGAACACAGTGCTCTGTCTTAAAAGTCTGATGTGATACAATTAGGCAAAGAGACATTTCTCTTGCATGACACCGCGCATTTACGTATCCCTAACCCGACTCTTCGGCATAAAACATTACACACTTCATTCAGCAGGTTAGTGACACAGTAATGAAGTGAAAGTTGTTCTCCTGCAATGTATAAAGCACTGATAATAATTCATTCAAACTCAGAGAAGATACTTCTTCCTCACTTACCTTCGAACATACAGCCTTGTGTTTGTTGATATTTTTCACAATTAGTTGTACGTGCGCTCTTCTTCGAGCCTTAATCCATCGTAGACACTTCGGCAACTGTGTTTTAGGCTTTGGAAAATGAATCAACCGGGCCCCTCGTAAACTAGCAGGATATCTTGCATCAGAATTCCACGCTCCCCAAGCGCATCTGAGGACCATTTTCTTCATAACATTAACTTTTCTAAGCGCACCCTACTGACAACCAGCATTGCTTGTGGGACAATACAGCGGGAGGGGCGTGTCAAGCCAGGGGTTAAGACAATGGGGCTATCTGATTGGCTATTATTATACGAGTGATTGACAGGTCGGAAAGGTCCATTGTGAGGCACATAGAGACAGACAACAGTCACACTCACAATTACACCAAAGGGCAATTTAGAGTCTCAAATGAATGTTGCAGATTTTTGGGATGAGGGAGGAATCCGGAGTTCCCGGAGAAAACCCACACACCCACGGGGAGATAATGCAACATCCACAAAGGTGGGGGCAGGATTTGAACCCCGGTCCTCAGAACTGTGACCTCCATGCTCTAACCAGTTCCTATTAGTTCTGTGCCTTTTCATAATTCATGTGTTAATAATGGGGGCAAAAATACAAATATGGCAATCAGAACCATGCATCTGCACACACAATCATACTTCACTCTAGTAATAAAAAGGTCAAGGTAAAGTAAATAAACAACAACTGTATTCGTTAACATGCTTTTTAAAAACGTTTTTATTTATGAAATTAAAAGGCACATCATCCATCCAAAGATATGATTTAGCAGGTTGACACTTGAGTTGGTCGGATGCGCTACTTAATGCTTATTGTGTGGTAATCTTAATGGCATTCATAGATTTGTAATAATCTGTAGGATTTAATATGCTTTCACTGGTGAATGATCAACAAGGGGGAAACAAAACTGCATTAGGGGCATATAAAGAGTGTGGAAAGGGGTGGGACTCCACTCACTATTTTCATACCCCACAATAAGGCCAATGTATCCAAATTAGCTTAAAGGATTGCTAATTCTTCAGAAATATAAAACTGTTACTGAGTACTTAAAGTGTGACTTGCCCATTTATTTGTACTTTAAAAAAATAAATGAAGGGCTTGGTTTTGGAAATTAAATAGAAATCTCATAACAAGGGTTCCTTTTAATTTGATTAATTCTTTGTTGTTGTTTTAGATCCCCGGCAAAGACACCCATGACAATTCAAGGTTATTTGTTCCACTGTCTAATGGCAATTTTCCTTGCACCATAACACCAGTTAAAGAGCTGCCTTAGAGCAAGTTTTTTTTTCTTTTTTTTGCCTTGAAATCACAGACAAGGCTAAGCCGTAGGGGACTATTAAACCGTGTGCTTACAGTAATTCTACTTAGCACGAGTAACTTCCAGGCATGTCCAAAAGAAAAGTTTTTGGGGTCATTTGGTCAAGGTTTTAAACTACTGACCTATTATTTAAACAAAAAACATAAAGTGTTCAGAGGCCGCACAAAAATATATTTAGCAAGAGGATTTTATTTATTTATTTACCAGCATCCCCTTCATTCATTTTTATAACAGTGTAGTGTTTTGCTTGCCGCCCAGTGAATTTGCCTTTTATATCCAAAACATAAACGCCATCTGTTGGTATGATTAAAAAGATTGTTACATACTGAATGGGTGTTTCATAGTATAGCTACAAATAGAAAACATATAAAAGATAAAAATAACACAATAAATAAATACACTGCATGAATGCAGTCATAGCAGCAGGATCAAACAAATACTTTATATTTTGAAAAATGCACCTTTTAACACCATTTTTCAGTGACACAATGTTAGTATAATCATATTTTTCGGTGAAAGCAAATGTTTGTTGAGTACAGATTCACAAAAACATTTTTTATTTAATATTTCTGCTCTCAGAGGCCCTGCAGCTCAGTGGTTAGAGCACTGGTTTGGTAAACCAGGCGTTGTGGGTTTGTATCCCACAGGGGCCTCCATTCCCTGAGAAGGGTTGTGTCAGGAAGGGCATCCAGTGTAAAAAAAAATAAATAAATTGTGCCAAACATATATGTGCGCTGTGGTGACCCTGAAAGGGACAAGCTGAAAGAAACCGACTATGAAACCAACTCAATGTTTCTGTTGTCTACATATTTTCTTTACACAGAGATAAGCGCTTGCAAAATTTTAAATCTTTAGTCAGTAAGTGACAAAATAGTGTCATAATGTAGGAGCTATTCCTGAAAGGTATTAACTTTTAAATATTAAAAAGGATTCATATTCCTGACAATTTTTATTCAACCTGTTTGCATCATTCTAGTATTAGGATAGTTTTAGACATGATACTTATCAATCTTATGACACAACTTCATAATATTTTCTACTTCTATGTGTTGTTTTCAGATAAAACAAAGCCGCAAACATGGTCAGATTATGAAAAGTTTTAGGCTAAGTAATATGTAAAGAAAAACATACAGTAAACCTTGAATTAAATTTTTGTTGACCAAAGGCTGTAAACAGCATGACAAATGAGTGGTTAGTGTTGGTACTGTAAAAGCCAGAATTAGGAGTAGTGTATTTGAAATAGCTAAATGTATTTTTCTTAACCTGTTTACAAATTCATGTAAAATCCTTTCCTTACTGAAATGGATTCACGTGATCAAACTATCTTGTACTCATTGCTAGTTAACACAATGTAGAATGATTTCTGGCAAGAAAAAAAAAAAAAACAGAGATTGAGAAAAATGGTACCAGGATGCACTCAGCATGGAGAAAATGAAACTCTGAAACCCATGCTGACACATTTTAGGCCCAACTGTTATGAGCTTGATATGAGCAGTGCCGTAACCATTCTTGGCAACCAACAAAGCTCTGGTTGCAATTAGCTAGCGGTCGGCAGGGTGCATAGATTGATTTTCCATGACAGGGACAAGATAGAGGAGAGGTGATCCTGGCAAAGGCCTCCACAGACTGTTTTCTTCCCAGTTGTTGGAATCGACTTTCCTTTATCTTCCTCTTGCCATCCTCTAAGAACTTGACAACACACTATTATCATGCAAAACATTAGAGCAAACTATATTACTCTCCAATTACACCCAGGACATCCAAATGATGCCTTTATAGCCTGTCCCTTGCCTTGACTCGGCTAATGTGAAAACAGAAGGTGGGGGAATGTGTTTAGGACTGTACCATTTGTTCATTGGCTTTCACATTTCAGGGACTGTAGATAAAACGATTAGAGTCACATCCATCTGGCTACTACATGATTTCATTTCAGGGATCTGCTTATCAATGTTTTGGAAGCTGTGGTAAATATAATAACGCTCTCTTCTGATTGACAGCACATTTTTTAGTTGAAGCTTTTAATATTAAAAGCATCTCCACATGGTACAGTCAAAGTATACCTGCAATACAAATATTCATTATTAATTTATATTATAAATCAATACTGACATAACAACAGAATGTTATTCAGTTCACGATTTGTTGCTTTTATGATTGCCTGCATGTGTGCGCGTGTGTGCCTGTGGGCGTGTGCGTTGCGTGTGTGTGTGTGTGTGTGTGTGTGTGTGTGTGTGTGTGTGTGTGTGTGTGAGACGAATGTTTTGGCTCACTCAAATGATTAAATCAAAGTCAATTTCCCCAAAATACAATTATTCAAATCTATGCATGTGTGATTGTAGTAAAATATACATTACCTGCAGTCTGGAAATGGAAACCTGAATACTTGCCTACACGTGAGAAATGCACTTTTGGTCCCACATGTGTTTGCAACACAGCAGTAAATTAGAAAAAAAAATAAAACTAATGAAATGCAGAAATTAATTACTACATCAACACTTTCTATACCAATTTCTTCTAAGCAGCATTGCTATACGGTAATTTTATGTCGTAATACCTGTGAGTGAGAGTAACATTATTTATTCTCATTCTTCAAGCCTCTCTTTTTTTGCACTGACGATCCTCTTGTGTTGGATGCTGCTCCGGAGTTCAGTTGGATGGACATTGTTTCATAGCTCGTAGCATGTTTGTCTATGGTGGCATTCCTTAACTCCGTTAAGCACACAAGAGAAGACCCCCTTGGGCTGGGCATTTCTCAACATCCACCACCTCACAGATGGACCCGGCAAACATCGGCTCTCTTACTGATTTCCCTACCCAAACATACTGATGTGTCACTGAATGCCCATATTGACATACACACATGGGCATGCAAATACACACACACAAATATAAAAATACAGTCTGCTCATGCACGGAACACATCCACCCTCAGCACTTACCACTTGGTGCAGGATTACATTGGAGTAAATCTAGTTATGGAGCTCTGTGGGGTAAAATAACAAGAGATACGGTTACCAGGTCCGGAAAGTTTTGACCTGAGTTGATGCCATTGTTGTCCAATGATATTTGTTTGAATATGACAGATACACAAAGACCTTTAATGAGGCTGTTGGAAAGTTATAGACATAAAGGAGCCGAAAAAAGATAGGGCAGTCGCTTTCGCTTAATTTTTTTTTAATAAACAAAGATAAGCATGTGCATTTTGTAAAATCTTTAAAAGGACTTGAATTTGATGCATCAGCCTTCAGATCAGCTCGCCCTTGAGGCTTGAGTAAAATTCCCTCATACATTAGAGGTTGTGTTTTATTGTGGATGTGTGTGTGTGTGTCTGCGGAGGCTTGACAGATCACTTTGTTTACTGGAAGAAAAACCATACTGACCACAATTCCCGGAGGAACTACAGTGAGTCCGATGCTATGACCTTTTGCAAATGAATCTGATCAAACTTGATAACTGCAGCTATTTACAAAGTAAACCTGCCGTGTCAGGGGGCAAAAAAAAGTGTTAACCATACATAAGAGCAGACCAAGAGTTGGCCTCTGCAAAAGGATTATTCAATGTTTCTTGGGAGCAAAAAATCAATAATTTAGTGAGAAATTGCACAAAAGTGTAACCTATACATCAATTTTTCTGTAGTACCTTTCCTCAATAGTGTCCTTGATGAGCCAAAGCCCCTATCCCAGATAGCTTTGGATGAAAGTGGGATCCACCCTAGACTGGTCACCATGTAGCACATACAATGTAGGCAACCAACCATTCCAAATCACATTCACACCAATGGACAAGAGGGTATATGTGCAACCTACTTCCACAATTGGCAACACAGGTCAACGCACTTCCTGATGTTTCTCAAATACCAAATTTCGAATCTTCAATTACGAGGAGAACATGCAAACTCCAGACAGATGAACCTGGATTTGAACCCAGGTCCTCAGACCTCTCAGGCAGATGTGCTTACCAGTCGTCCACCGTACCACCTAAAATAGAACCAGAGGTCTGATACTGCTTTTGAAAGCAAAATATTATGTTCACATTGCAGTTAACTAGTTTGCCTGTGCAGACAGTGACTGTTTAGGAACATGTTAACCCCAGATGTGTGGAGTTTGCATGTTCTCCCTGCGCCTGTGTGGGTTTTCTCAAGGCACTCCGGTTTCCTCCCACATTCCAAAAACATGCATTCATTGGAGACTCTAAATTGCCAATATAGCTGTGATTGTGAGTGCGACTGTTGTCTGTCTCTATGTGCCCTGCCATTGTCTGGCAACCAGTTCAGGGTGTACCCCACCTCCTGCCCGACGGTTAGGATAGGCTGCAACATTGCTGCAACCCTTTTGAGGGTAAGTGGCTCAGAAAATGGATGAATGTATGAATTTCAATGTGTGAATTTTTCTTTCTCTATGTTCTTAGTCAGTTTGGATGGGCTCTAGCTCACCTTTTCTTAATGTGGATAAACTGTGTAGAAAATGAATGGATACTTAAAGAGAAAGAATGTTCATTCCAAACCTCTGGAAACCGCTACCTTAGTTTCTTGCATAAATTCTACAATACAAGACTAACTGTAATGGATGCTTATTTAAGGCACAAGCAAACTTCAATGTAAGTAACGAAAATAATCGCCATTAGAATTGAATAGCATTAGATGAAAACTGTAAATGTGAGTAAAATTAATACTATTCCAGTTTTGAACTTGAAGTTCCTCATCATCCACAAACATTAAAAAAACAAATAGTTGTCTTATTTAAACAAGGATAGTGTTAGCTAATATTGTTTTTACATGCATGAATTCTGTGATGTGGCACCGGAGAGGTCCTCTTTATTTGCTAAAATTCACTATGTGTGTATAGTGTTAGTGTGTGAAATTATTTTAAACATGCTGATAATGTTTCACTTCATTCAGGTGAATGAGTGTGTTTTTAGAGCTTGGCGGTGACGGGAGATTGGGTTGAGGTATTTATAGTACAACATTGGGTGAAATGGGTTTGCCGCACCTTTTGTTTTCTCCTCTCCCAGAGTTAAAGAGTTAAGAACAGATCATATTTCCACAGGTGGCTGAGGCAAACTCGCCCTGGAATGCTGAGTGACATAAATCTCTGTAATTGCATTATATTGATCAGATAACTAACTGGAGAGGGACATGCCCTTTTTCTTTTTTTAGTGCCATTATTCATGCTTTTATCTGACACGGAGAAGAGTGTTAGTCATCTTGTGTGCATGCCACTTGAAAGTATGTCGATACTTCCATGACTGACACTAGTCTCAAAGTTGCCCTTGCAAAAGGCTAAAGCATATAATTAATGAAAGAATGTCAAGACTTTTCAAATCTGGGAGATTTCTATCAGCAGCAACTGTAACTAAGTGATTCATTGTATGATAAACTCATGAACAAGCATGCAAAATCTATCTATCTATCTATCTATCTATCTATCTATCTATCTATCTATCTATCTATCTATCTATCTATCTATCTATCTATCTATCTATCTATCTGTCTATCTATCTATCTATCTATCTATCTATCTATCTATCTATCTATCTATCTATCTTTGAAATGTTGTTTATGGACCAAAGATTTTTTTTTTTTGCTTTTACACATTGGTCTATCTCTACCACTAGAGATTATTAAACTAGATAATTTTGGCCTTAATATATATATATATATATATATATATATATATATATATATATATATATATATATTGCTTTTGAGTAGTATTGAATGACAATGAAAATACATTAAAAACAGAAATGAAGTTACAAAATTATGCATAATATTACAATGGAAAATACTTACATTCAGATTTTTTGACAAATGATTGTAAAGAAATTGTCCTGAGTTCTACTGGTACTTATGTATTTTTGCCTTATTTATGTGAAATTAAAATACAAGTTAGTTGCTCAAAAATACTTACTTCTAGTCTTGAGACTTTTTCATTTTTTCTCCCTCTTAAGATTACAATGCTTTTGGTGTGTTTCTTTTTCATTTTCCTTTTTAAAAAAAATCCTACTTCTGGAAACATAACATCCTTCATGGTCTCCATTAAGATTTGTTTGCATGTTTCTTTTCCCCACAATGTCTTTATCATCTCCCCTTTGGACAAGTAAATGAAGGCAAAACATTTCCCAGAGAATAACAATGGAACACAATTATATGAATTTCAAAGCTGCATACACTATTTCCCATATGCACATAAACGAAGTTGGCTTCTTAAACCTCAGCTCGGCAAGGGTGACATCACCCTCATGAGCAAACACAGATCAATCTCTATCCTCGGGGTGTGGGCAGGAGGGAAAGAAGGAAGGTGGAATGGAGGGCGGAGAGATAGGAAGTGGCGAGGTCATTTTGTGGATAGGTGGAGGGATGTGGTGGGGTTATAGGTCTCCTCTACCAGGTGTGCTTTTCAAATACACACAGAGACAAACTCTCGCCTTCCATAGCCTCATCAGATGAGATGGAAAATGAGAGGCATAGTCATTGGAGATGGCATGGCACGGATGTGGAGATTCCCACATATCTCAACATGCCTTTGGCGTGTAATTCCAAATAAAAGTTCACATTCTTCATCTAGTAGCATTCAAAGGAAACTTATGTTTGAACATTTCCCACACAAAGCACCCTAGTATTGGACATCACCTATGTATCATGTATCATCAGTCAGAATCATGAACATTGTCGTTCACTGTTCCACAAAAGTGAACTTTATTCATCTTTTCAATATAATATATTTATTTATTGTTCAATATAACATAAATTGATGTTTATGTCTGGGAAAATGATAGAAAACCTACAATTTAAAAAATTGATAACAATATTTCTCCGTTGTTGTCAGAGAGATATTCTTCTGTTGGTTCTGTTTTGTTGGTTTTTAGTTTTGAGATAATACATGCTGTGTGTCACTGATGATGTAATGGTCCACGTGCTGATTTTGGTGCAGGCAACGAAGGATCCATTCTCGCTCAATGAAGATGTCAATATGTGCTCTGCCCTTAAAGTGACTGACAACCAGTTCAGGGTGAAGTCCGCCTTTCACCCTAACTTAGCTGAGACATGTTCCAACACTGCCATGACCCTTAGGAGGATAGGTGGCTTTGAAAATGAAAAAAAAACATGCTGCATTATACCACATCAAAGAACCTTTTCTCCTTTTAAAATGTCATGTTCTTGTTCTCTCCTTGCCTATTCTGCTATTTTATTAGTTTTCACAGTTTCCTCTGTGATAGATGAATGGTCAGATAGTTATGTCCATGACTAACATTGGGACAGTACACGTCACCAATGGTATGGTCCATACCTCAGGTTTTGGGTCAGAGTTCGGTAAATTTTCTTGTTGCAGGGATAGTTTCTTTCTCTCTCAAAATGATTTTTTTTTTATTTTGCTTCCCAGCAAAATTTGCATTCTGTAGTGTACTGAATCCTATAACTCATTTCAAGTTAACTGTTAACCATCATTTAAATACAATGTGCAAATAGTTAACTGCCTCTTATTGATTTGTCAAAAATAACAGGTCTGACAATACAATAGAATAAAATATGTACAACAAATTAAAACATATATGTTGATTTAAGTGCGTGTCACTCTCCAGGGATGACCAATCTACCCACACTTAATTCAAGTGTCATCAAAATGTTGCAAAAATGTCCATGTATAAAACGTATTGTGGGTGGAACCACCATACAAGCCAAACCACAAATCATCGGCCACAGAAAAGGCTTGCAAATCTTTACCTTTAAGCGCTGCGATCGCACAGGTTTTGTTGCTTGTTGCTTCGCTAGAGTTAGTTTTTGGAATTCTTTGACTTTCACGTGTCCAGCAAGCATTGTATCAGCATACAAATGCAGGGGAAGCTTGGTCAAATTACTTGTGTTTGAGTGAGGTAAAGATTAAAATCAGTAAGACCCAGATTTAAGATGAAAATAAACAAGCTACACTTGTAAAACTATCCCATAGTCCCATTAAGCCCTGTTGGCTGTTGCTATGTATCTGGCTGAACTGTAGCAGCCAAAAACTAGATGCAAATCACTTAACTGTCTACTTCTCATGCTATAAAGACTCAATACAATGTAGTGACAGGACAAATATCCTTGGGTTACAATGTCAGCTTCTCTACCAATATTTGTAGGTCAGATTGTGTATATAAACTACTAAAGATTCCCTCAGGATACAGCAGATTATCTCCCGATACAAGCTCTTTGGGGAAACGTAAATATTTGTCCTTTTTTTTTCTTACCCTATTCGGGCATTTGCATTTTCTCTGAGACCACATGGTGTCCATTATTATTAAGTAAGATAATGATGACTGCCTCAGACCACCAATGCATTTTTTCATGCCAAGAGATTTTGACAGTCCTTTGTGTCATCAAGTCAGAGAAAAGGAAAGTCCTTGCTTCAAGTATGAAAAATAGTGAATAAATAATGGACCTTCCAAGTCAATTAAAAACCCAATCTCTACCAAATCTACCGGGTTAAATTTGAATCCAAGAGTGTTTGTTCCTCCTCATATTCATTGAACTATCTTGGAGCTACTTACTGTATATAGTGAATCAATTGTAAATTTATTCTCTGTGATATTCAATAGTCCAAATGTTCATACAATATTTGTGCTCCAACTACCACACAGATAACTCATCAAATGTTGCATCACGAGATCATCAACTAAACATCACCTATTAACAATTGGTACGGCAACGGGCTTTTTGGCTGTCATGGAACAAAAGGGAGCTTTAGTTACATCTTCTTTGTTACAGAAACAGGAGCCAGTATTTTTAGTCCCAAAACTTTCCACTCATTCCAGATTGTGTTCCCCAGAGGCTGTAGTGTAATTTGGTAATTTGTCCACTGGTGACTCTCACCATTTTGACAATGAGCCGATGTGGAATCACAGTACAGTACCAAGAAAAAAAAAACCCAGAGGGTTTATTCAAATCCATTGTGCATCAGTGTGGGGTTACAATATTGCAGGGCAGGTTGGATTACACAGTTACGACGAGCCAATCGTCTTTTAGTTGCCATCATGTTCAAGGAATTCCCCTTTTGTGGCCAAGTGTCATTGCATTGATGTTAACCACTGAGACTAGAACAACTTAATGTCCTGCTTGATGAAGTAAATTTGTAAAAACTGCTTACTACAATGTCATTATAGGTGGTAGGTAATATCACAAGACAACAGTATTGCAGTGGATTTGAAAAAGAAAACACTGGAAAATAAATCATAATTTATCGAACTGTTTTTGGGGAAGAAGCCCATCAAACATACATTATGTGGTGAGCTAGAATGAAAATTGTGGGTAAGCATCGCTATAGAGAAACTTTGTTGTGTTTTCAGAAGAGTGGTCATGGTTCTAGCTTTTAAAGAGATGTCAACTTTACAACCACCGTAACAATGTCTTTCATTTTTAACACTCCCAAGCACAAAGGGGGAAAAAATGTCTGATTTATTTGTTGTTTTGTTAGTTAGCAGAGTTACACACACGCACACACACACACACACACAAACACACACAAAACAAACACTTGAAGTTTCAATGAAGCTTTATTCAGGGTTGGCATGAAGCATGGCCAAGAAGGATATTATTTTGGGGCAGAAATTGGAAAACCTCCACCCCAATCTGTCTGGTGGCCTGTTCAGGCCACCCAAACTGAGGATCTTGGCTGAGTAGTTCAGGAGGGTGGCTAGGACTACAAGCACCAGGGTTCCTATGGAGTCACTCAAGCGGACGTCCAGGAGGAGGGTCACAATGTCAAAGCAGGAACTAAACAGGAGCATGTGACAGCTGCAGACAAAGCACCACTGAACCAGCGGCTGCTGCTAGTCGAGAACCACCGAGGCATGGTCGAAAGGCAGAGATGGAGGATTCTCCTGGTTGAGCACCTGTGACGTGTGTTTGAGAGGCAGTGGCTGCTCCTGCTGCTCGTTGAGCACTGCTGAGGTATGGTTGAGAGGGGGCAGCTGCTGTTGGTCGAGCACCACCGAGGCGAAGCGGCGGTTGCAGCAGCAGTAGGTCAATCACACTGAAGCATGATGGAGAAGTAGCAGCCATTGCTGCTGTTTAAGAAATGCCGAGGCATGGTCGAGAGGCAGCGGATGCTGTTGCTGCTGGTCGAGCACCACGGAAGCATGGTCGAAAGGTGGCGGTTGCTGGTCGAGCGCCACCGAGGCACAGAGTGAGAGGTGGCTGGGGGTCAGCAGGTCCCTCGTCTGCCTGCTGCCATTGACGCTTGGTAGGAATGGATACAAAACTGCCAGAGTGCACACGAGCTCAGGAAGGTGAACTGGGAAACATGGTTGATATAGAACGAGTTGACTTACTGGCAGATTTTTCTTGGCGTGGCTTGGGCGGAATGAAGGGGGAGGCATAAAGCTGAGCTGTACTTGGTTGCCTCCACTGGCCACCTCGTGAGCATCTGAGATAAATGGCCAAATGGATGGTTCAGAAAAGGCCGGAGGCAGAGGACTTGGTCATATGCACATGAGTGCTAGAAACGGGGAGAGGTGACACAAAATGACTGACTAAAAATATGGAGGGAAAAAACTAAATCTATATCTAAATCAGAATCAGGCAGGCACTCATAAAAAGTCAAGGTCCTCCTCAAAATCAGAAAAAATCCGAGTCTAACAAAACATATGGCGGTGAACAGGTCAGGGGTGGAGGATAATTATAACACGTGCATGGTGCAGGTGGGAAGGAACCAGAGGACAAAAAGATAGAACACAGTCGGAGAGGGAACGCTTGGTCGGCAGGCTGAGTGCACCGTGAAGCAGACCGGCGGCCTGTATGGCAATGCCCCGTTTTTCATGCTGGGTCCTGTTCTTGCCAGTTCGTTCTGTAGGTAGGACCCAAATACAGGACTTTCACGGAGTGATATGATGTTGAGGGTTATTCTAGAGAGAGGTCATACACAAGAAAGCAGTACAAAAAAGGCAAAGGCCAAAAAAATACATGGCAAAAGGAAAGGTCCAAAAACATAAAAACGAGCTCGGAATACTACGAGGCATAAACAAGACTTGACTTAGCTATGTGGCACAGGAACACTGACCGTGATAATGAGGCAAATTGTATACTTCAGAGGTGCTCTATGTGTTGATCGCGATGGTGTGCCACGAGAAAAAAAAAAAAAAAAGACCAGCCATATTTTCCTGACCTTTAGCTCACCGCGCATGTGCAAACAACAACACTTACAACACGTACAGGAAAACATGATGTCAGTGAGTTCCCCCCCTATTTTAAGCCCTCGCTTAAAAAGTCTTATCAAGCATGAGTATGGATGCTGGAGTAAAGAAGACAAAAACGTATCACTTATATACGGAATGGTGGTTGACTTTTTATCATGATGTCATTTTTTAAGTGCGTTTGGCTCATCTGCCACACAATATAGTTGAACAGAGAAAGCCACCACCGAAGCATCGTTCCTGGTTTGTCACAACATTGTTAATAACAAATCCTTCCAAGATGGAGAGATGGTAACAGAGGGTTAGCTGACTCGTTCTGATCTTTTAAAAATAAAGCGGAAATATTATCTTCAATAAAATCTCTGCAGCTGTAAAGGAGTACAGTTACATGGCGCTGCGAAGCCATGGCTGATCTGTGGAAGGACATTGGAGATTGTGAGTGTCTCTCACTGCAGTTGGACGAATCCACAGATGTGAGTGACACAGCCCAGGTGCATTTTCATTCGTATGGTGTTTAGTGATCATCAATGTGAACTCAGAGAGTTACAAAAATGTTTATGGTTCACTATGTTGTGTTGTGCAATATTGGCTCATGCTCCTGGCAACCAGTTCAGGGTGTACACTGCCTCCTGCGACCTTTGTGAGGATAATCAACTCAGAAAATGGATGGATAGATGAATACTTGTTTGATAAATAATCCTAACCATGAATGTATCCATCCATTCATACATTTTCTCAGCCGCTTATCCTTACGAGGATCACAGGAATGCTGGAACCTGTCCACGCTATCATCAGGGAGGAAGCAGACAGACAACAGTCTTGTTACGCCCCTATACCCAGATTCCTATAGAAAAGAGCAAGGGCTCTCATGGGGGCCTTAACGTCTCAAGCAAAGCGTCATTTATCAAGCTGGGCTGGCCAGTTCGTTCAGTGCGGACATTAGTGAAAATGGCAGAGGTGGGACAGACAAGGGACAATGAGGTGGGACTGAGAGGACACTGAGAACAAAAACGGACGAACTGAGCTCTGTGTTTGTTTAGGGCCTGTCGCTGTCATTGTGTCACAAATGCAGCAGGGTTAATGGGGGTGTGTCCGGCCACTGTGGGGGTTAGCCTGTCCTGTGATAGATCTCCGACAGAGCATATGTCACCCATCTACGCCGAATGAGGTGCCTCCCTTGGCTAGAGCACACGTCATTAACACCATCTGTTACAGGACCCATGAGGCGCTCGTGTGCCAGCAACACACACTTGTTTTGCATCTTAACTTGTAAATATTCTCATTCATCAAGGACATTTCATCCTAAGAGCATTGACTCAAATGCAACTGACTGTTCTGGCTGTCTTGGAAGAGTTTTCGTCTCATATCCGTGCAGGCTTCAGCAGTTCATGGAGGTAATAGGTAATACAGCACAAACTTGTTTTTTTGGTGTGGAAACCCAAGTATTTACGGTATGCCCCAACTTAGTGCCACTGCAAACCCCAAATTGAGTCTCTTTTGGGTATGAGTAAGATCCAAAAATATTTTACAACTGAATGGAATATTTATAGTGGCACGGTGGAGCGGTAAAGCGTTGACCTCACAGTTCTAAGGACCAGAGTTCAATCCCAAACGCACCTCTGTGGAGTTTGCATGTAGTCCCCATGGGTTTTCCCGGGCTCTCCGTGTTCCTCCCACATTCCAAAAACATGCATTGATGGGACCATTCAAATTGCCATTCGGTGTGATTGTGAGTGCAACTGTTGTCTGTCTCCATGTGCCCTGCGATTGACTGGCAAGCAGTTCAGTGTGTACTTTGCCTCCTGGCCGTTGACAGCTGGTATAGGCTCCAGCACTCCCGCGGCCGTTGTGAGGATAAGTGGCAAACAAAATGGATGGATGGAATATTCATTTGGGAGTTTCCACCTAATGATTCTTGTTGACAGACAGTGGCCCCTCAGCAAGTCATCTTAACGAATCCCATTTTGCATGTCAAAAGAATAATGCCAAATGGGGTTTAAGGCATGTCTCCAACTTTCAGCACAAATACCTGGGTTTCCCCACCAAAAAAACAGGCTTGTGCTGTCCTACCAGTCTTGCATGAACTGATGAGCCCTGCTTTGAAGAGAGATAAGACTCTAAGACAAACATGTGTACATTTGTGACCTATTCAATACCCTGGGAAAGTCATCAATTAAGAAGTGATATTACTTTTTTATATTTAGTTCACTGACGTTTTGCTCGATGCTCCAATATGTGTTTGTATGGCTGAGAAGTTTTGGGTTTACAGTTGTGAGAGGTTGTGAGGGTAAATACATGTATGAAAACGAGTAGTCATTGTCATGTCTGCGTAACAGTGAGACCAGGACACCAGTATGGCAATGATTACAGCCCATGGGGAGGGCAAAAGAAAGCCACGGAGTCCGTTAGTTGTAGTCGTGTTGAGTCCAGATAGAGGAAATGCTGGAATAATAAGAACAGGAAGGGTAAATGGCCTATCAAACACACCCCTCTCTGACCTCCCCTGAGCCTGGCCGACCAGGATGAAAGATCCAGCCACTTTCTTCTTCTTAATGGTTTCCTTGGTAATCAGTGCAGCGGAAGTGCTCCAGTCCGGGGTGATTAGCCTGGGCTAGGATTCCTTAATCGGCTTAGCTCTGTTCTCATGCTTTGAGAGAAAGAAAGGAGGGAAGGAAAGAGTGAGAAGAAGGGGGTAAAGGAAGCAAGGGTGATAACAGGGCCGGCATGTTTAAAGACAAAGCAAAAGGGGGAGAGATGTTTGGATATCAGATGATTTGGGAGGACCACAAGTGAAATTGTCCAATTGGGGATTATATATATTCAGCTGGGCCGTCTGTTGCATTTTGTTTATAGTGAAAGAAAGAAAAAATGATAGTACTGTGTTCCAAAGATGTTTCATCACCTGCGCACAAGGAAAGAGAAAAAGGCATTAATGGCTGTGGAATCACATACTCCTGAAACATGACCTCCCAAACACCAGTGACTGATTTTGAATCCAACTGGTACAAATTTGCTGCAATTAGCTGATGTGTTTCTTCAACACGTTTCTTCGCTGTGAACTTAAAGGGTTTCCCGTAAGACAAATTGTTCATTACTTAGCAACGAGTCAGCCATCCTTAAACACAGTTTTCAAGAAAACAAGCAGGATAACTGTTAGGATTTACAGCAGATTCTATCTCCGGAGAAGGGTAGTAAAACGAGAGCTAGTCTGTGGGCTGGTGGTGACTGATGCTGGGGTCACACAATTTACTCTCACCACAAAACTAGCAGACTGCATGAGTCACACTTACAGGAACCTAGAAATTCCCACAAGTTGCACCTTTGACTAAAACATTGAAGTGGGTTTCCACATCACATTTTTACACTAAATTCACAAACTTACATGGGTCCTCCACAGAGTACCAGAGTTTTAAGACTGCAAAACATTACACTGCACTGTAGCTATCATTGTGATGATTTAGGCATGGATAGATCACATTTACCACTGAATTTGAAGTTTTGCAATAACAAATCCATCATTAGATTCCACTTACGTCTCTATTCTTATTTTACTACATTTGAATATGGTGTATCTGAGTTATGCATAATAGACTAATAAGGCTCTGAGACCCAAATGGACAACATCTAAATTAAAAGTACATGAATAACTTTAAATTCAGTCCAAGGTTCGGCAAAGTTACAAAATGTATAACAACATCCACAAGTTACACATTGATACAGCCAGTGTTTGAAATGTTCATTTTCTATGCAAACAAGTTCCCAACTTTTAAAATTAACTTGTCAGGTCATAATTCATAATCTCATATTTAAGCGGCTCAGAAAATGAATGGATGAATGGAAGAATGATTGAAGATATAATTTACACAAAACATGCACTTTCAACACAAGTTACATCCTCCCAGCATGCTCCCAGCTAATATATCACACCACAGCAAACAAAATCGCATAACTAGCAAATAATAACAAATAAAAGAATGACTGAGGAAATAGCATAACTGCGTGCTTCTAGCTGGGATGATGTAATATTGTAGCATTTACAATGCATGTCTTGTTTCAATTATTTCTTCTGACATACTTTTATTCGAGTTATTATTTGCGAGTGATGTAATTTTGTTGGATGTAGTGTGATAATTTTAGTTTCGATGTGACACCATGAGTGTGAGCAACATCTTGAGGAATGAATGACCTGGATACACTGTTCAAGTGTGGGCAATGTAAGATTCTTATGTTTACAGATGTAAAATGTTATTGTTTGTCACTACCTTGTGAGTGATATCATATGGTAGCTTACATAAGGTGTATGTTAGAATACATACTATTGTGCATGGTGACAATGTAACCAGACCCCCTCCTCATTCTATCTGGTTTCGTTCAGGCCACCCAAAGCAAGGTGCTTTTCTGAGCAGGTCAGGAGGTCAGCTAGGACGCCAAGCACTAGGGTGCCTATGGGGTGACTCAGGTGGATGTCTGCGAGGAGGGTCCCAATGGCAAAGTAAGAGCTAAACAGGAGCAGGTGACAGCTGTTGATAAAGCACCGCCGAGGCATGGTTGAGAGGTGACGGCTGCTGACGCTGGTGCTGGTTGAGGACCACTGAGGCATGGTTGAGACATGGTCGGGAAGTGGGTCTGCTGCTGGTCGAGTGCCGCCGAGGCATGGTTTACAAGCAGCGGTTGCTGCTGGACAAGCACCGCTATGGCCTGGGTGAGAGGCGGCTCGGGATCGAGCACAGCCAAGGTGTGGTCAAGAGGTGGCTTCGGGCTGAGCGGCGCCGAGGCATGAGTGAAAAGTGGCTCAGGGTCAAGTGCCACTGAGGCATGAGCAAGAGGTGCTTGCAGGTCCAGCTCCCCCAAGGGATGAATGAGAGGTGGCTGGGGGTCCTGTGCCAAAGACACATGAGCAAGAGGAGCCCAGAGTTTCAGTGCCACCACGACATGAGCGCAAGGCGACTGGGGCTCCAGTGCAGCTGAGACATGAGCAATGGGCGGGTGTGGATAAAAAGGTGCCTCCTCAGGCTGCTGCCCTTGGAAGCTTGGTAGGCGTGGATACTAGAGTGGCAGAGTGTACATGGACTTGTGAAGTTTAACTGGGAAACATGGGTGATATAGAACGAGTTGATTTACTGGCGGATTTTGCTTGGCGTGGCATGGGCGTAATGAAGCTGGAAGCATAAAGCTGAGCTCTACTTGGACGCCACCGCAGGCCACCACCACCACGTGGGGGTCCTGGATAAATGGCCAAGCGGGTGCCTGAGAAAACGTCGGAGGATGAGGAATTGAGTTTTGGCACATGGGGGCTAGAAACACGGAGAGGTGACACAAATTGACTTTAACTAAAATAGGGAGGGAAAAACAAGAATCTATATCCAAGTCAGAATTGGGCAGCCGGTCAAACAAGTCAATGTCTTCCTCAAAATCAAAAAAATCCTAGTCTAACAAAACATATGATGCTGAACGGGTCGGGCATGAAGAATAATTATAACACATGGGTGGCGCAGATAACAAGGTAGGAGAGGACAAAAAGACAGTGCCCCCTTGGATTACGCTTGGTCGGCAGGCTGAGTGTTCTGGGAAGCTGACCGGCGGCATGACCGGGGATGCCGCGTTTTTCTCACTGAGTCCTGTTCTGGCCAGTTTGTTCTGTCACAAGCAGGCGGCAAGGGCGAGAACCCAAATGCAGGACTCCAAGGCAGGGACATGATTTTCAAGGGTAGTTTAATTCAGGCAAAGTCCAAAAATCGTAAGATGGGGTCGGATAACTACAAGGCAAAAACGTGGTACAGAAACAAAACAAGACTTGACTATAGCGACACAGTAAAGCTGTAACGAGGGAAATACATGAACAAGATGTTTGCGTACTCACACACAACAATGTAGTCTCAAACAGAATAAACTGGCAACTGACAGTAATATACACAAGGCTTATATGCATGCCCTAATTAGCATAAATGAGGTGCAGATGATGAGACCCTGTAACATGTGGTCTTCTTCTTCCTCTTTTCCTTTCTGCGTGTCCCATTAGTGGTCGCCAGAGCATGTCATCTTTTTCCATCCAAATATATCTTCTGCATTTTCTTCTCCAACAGCAACTGCCCTCATGTCTTCCCTCAGAGCATCCATCAACCTTCTCTTTGGTCTTCCTCCCTCTCTTTTCCCTGGCAGCTCCATCCTCAGCACCCTTCTACCAATATACCGTAATTTCTCAAAAATAATGTGCAAATTTTTCCAAAAATTTTTTAATAAAGCGCATTATATTTAAGTATGGATGAAAAATAAAAAATACAATCACATTGTACAATTGTATACAGGTACATACATAGTGGTTAAAAAAGGTAAACATATACATTTCGATATGATATTCGATGTATTATGTTACACATTTATGTTTACTACGGTAATGTGCGCCCCCAACCTGAACTCTATCACCTCCTCGGGGACCTTGCATTTTATGATCGTTAGTGTAGCATGTTTGTTGCTACTGCACCAACGATTAGAAACGACTGCCCGTGAGTTTGTTTTAACTTAAACCAAGACAAGAAATGTCAACTACAATGGCTAGTTGTCCAGCTGCTTTTAAAAGAAATGTGTCATTACTCATGCCAATGGCGCCGCCAACCCAGAAGTAGCACCACAATCCGAAACAACGGTAGCTCGCCTCAATGGCTTCAGGTGGGTATTAAAACACTGTGAGCTCAAACTACGTAACACGAGCATCATGGGCACATAAACAAAATGGGAGAGCGCACAAATGGTCGCTTTTTTTTTTTTAACTGTGCCCATTATGCTCGTTTCTACATAGTTAGAGCTCATGTTGTTTTGAAAGCCACATGACGCGATAGGAAAGCTATGGCATCTGGTGGGCGAGAGATTGCGCTGCAGAACCAAAACTCTTCAAAAAACGTTTCCCCACAAACGCCATGAATGGCACAGAGGATGACATGCTGTGGGAGCAAAATCATTGTTCATGAATTCAGGAGGCACCAGAACTGGGCCAAGTCACCAAAGGTAGCTACCATTGATATTTTTCAGATTGGAGATGAGTTGCTTTTGAAATCTTGGCCAAGGATGAGTAATGGAGCGGATAAGCTGCACTTCTTCTTCTTCTTCTTTTTTTCCTTTCAGCTTGTCCCTTTAGGGGTCGCCACACCGTGTCATCTTAGATAAACACATTTATTTGGCACAGTTTTACGTCAGATGCCCTTCCTGATGCAACCCCTCTGAGCAGAGCAGAGAAGCCTACAGCACCTGGTATTCCCAGGTGGTCTCCCATCTAAGCACTAACCAGGGCCAAACCCGTTTAGCTTCCGAGATCTGACGAGATTGGGTGTTCTCAGGGTAGCATGGCCGGATAAACTGCCCTATGCACAAATATTTAATGCAAACAATGTTTAAGTCAAACAGTGTCAATAGTTTATTTATTTAAGACAGTAATTTATCAACAGTATTCATAAAATGTTATGTCATCATTGAGCATTTATTCTAGTTGGTTGAGGGATTCTGTTCTGACAATTACAGGGACCAGGGCAATTGTGTCTTGTGGTCTGTCCCGAGATTATATTACAACTATATCAGCACATCCGCAATGATTATTAATGATTGTTGTACAGACAGTTTTTTGAAAAACAACACAAGTACAAAACTAACAAAATATAAATACAGATAATTCCCAATATTTTGAGCATATGGGTAGCAGCAAATCGGCGGTGCCATTGTACATTGGTAGAAGGGTTTTTCTGAATGTTTAGGTCAACTTTGGGGGTGCGCATTATACTTCAGGATGCATTATGCTTGAGAAGTCACGGTACTCACTTTCACACCTCTGGACATGTCCAAATCATCGAAGTCTTCTCTGTCGAACCTTGTCTCCAAAATGTCCAACTTTGGCTGTCCCTTTAGTGAGCTAATTTAGAATCCTATCCAACCTGTTCACTCCTAGAGTCAAGATCTGAATTCCTAGCACCTCAAGTTCTGCTTCCTGTTGTCTCTTCAGTGCCACCATCTCCAATCAATACATCATGGCCGACCTGACCACTGTTTCATAAACTTTTCCCTTCCTCCTAGCAGAGACTCTTCTGTCACATAACACACCAGAGTTCTTCTGTCACACCTATGGCACACCTCACCACTGTTCTGCTGTTCTGGACTTCTTCTTCATGAACCTCTTTCCCTGTATGATTTCTTGTAATGTGTTGTTCCACCACCAAGTCTCCTTCTCACATTTCCTACCAGAAGTACTGTCCTGTCTGTCTCTCTAATAACCTGGTTGCCGTAGTACAGTCTTCCGGGAGTTCCTCCTGTCCATCGAGAGCCTGTCTCACCTCTTTCCGAAAGGCCGCACAACATTCTTCCTTTCTCAACTTCCACCACATGGATCCCTGCTCCACCTTTGTCACCTGACCTTTTCCTGTAATACTCCCAGTATTCAAAGTCCCTACATTCAGTTGTATTCTCTGTGCATTCCTCTTCTTCTTCTGCCGACAAATCTCCTTTCCTCCTCTTCTTTGTCTTTGACCCACAGTACCTCAATTTCCACCGACGCCCTGCAGGTTAATGGTGTCGGGGGCAGGCGTTGTTAAACCAGGGCACGACCAAAATGGTATGGTTTTATTTCAATGAACGCTTATCCTGTATTTGAAGAGTTTGTTTTCAAAACGAGACATAGGCATCCATTTTATTTACGAAACTCACGCCAAAATTATCCAGCTCCGAATGGATAATTTTGGCGCGAGTTTCATAAATCTGAAAAAAATGCCCATGTCTCGTTTTGAAAACAAACTCTTCATTTGTTTGGCACAGTTTTACGCTGGATGCCCTTCCTGGCGCAATTATTTATCCGGGCTTGGGACCGGCCTTCAGATTGCACTGGGTTGTGTCCCCATAGGGCTGCATTGCCTCTGAAAAATATGGTATATTATAAAAAAAAAAAAAAACTGAGAGCACAATCCGCAAATATATAGGACCGTGAACCATGAACTCCGAATGGGCAAGGGCACTCTGTATAGGATTTTGTCCATATCGCACATCACTCTACCGCAGCTCACCGACTACCGACTTTAATAACTTACTACTCTATCTAAGTTGGCTTTTCTCGTTATATAAATTAAAAAAATTCTACATAGTTATCTTGTAATATCTTATGCATAGATTAAACAAAAAGATCGGAGCTCAAATACTGCATCTGGAAAAAGCTTAAGCGGTTTATTGTAATCAAAGTGACTAACTTTTCATTTGTGGCCTTTTCATTTCCTATGCGGAAACATTTATCACACTTGTTGTTCGTGCAAGGATTTGTTTTCATCCAGGATTTCCCCAACTGTGTCTGATGATGCTCCTTTGGTTCCCAATAAGTGTAACTTTACTGTATTTTATGTTCTGCTCTTTTCTGTTTTTAGTGGTCATGTTGTGGCAGTTAAATCTTTAAACTATCTTTTGTAATGCAAACATGGTTGAAAAAAGGTAGCATACAGCCACGCATGGATATACCACTGGGTGACCTCATCTGAACATTTGTTTTAGCTCCTAAAAAAATTGACATTTCAAAGTCCAGTTTCTCATTTGTGATTGTTCTAAAACAGTCCTGAACAGGCTTTTAACATGGACAGGCAAAGATATTGACATGACGCCACATGAGAGACGCGTCTGTATTCTAGTGCCATACACCAGTAGCATTTTATTTAAAAAGTTGTTTATATTTTTCAAGGGATTAAAGTTGACAGTGGCAACAGTAACTGAAGGGGGACAGGTGTAACTCAATGTAACTCCTTGGTGGGTAATCTTTTGTCTTCAAGGCCCAAATTAGATTTTTGAAACTGACAAATTTAAAGCCCATCCATCCATCCATTCAGGGCTTCACTTATCGTGCTGGAGTCTATCCCATCTAATTTTGGGCAAACAACAGACTACACCCTGGATAAGCAGGGCACATACTGTATACAGACAGACAATAATTCAGACTTACATCACACCATCACTCAATGGTCGGGTTAGGGTTAACCAACTCCACAAGAATAGAATAGAACCAATAGTGCCTGCAATTAAGTCAGGCAGTGTCATTAATTCATTATTTTTATAAGGAAAAAACTAAAAAATGTACAGTATATTTAAATTTCTCATAAATTTATGTATTTTTAATTTTTTTTTAATTTACACCAAATCAACTAAGCAATTTTTGATGGCGCAAATGACTTAAACATATCAATCAATATATTTTTACTAACCAATTTTAGGATGAATGACTGCAAGAAATGTTATCTCTCTTGACTCTTCACAATGTCAATTCTTGGGAGGCCATATTAAAGAAAGGACCAGGCTGTATCTAACCTCTAGTTGGGTCAACCCTTGTGTAACTTCTTGAGAATTCAAAGCCATCTGTTGTCATCACCCTTTCCCCCCACAGTATTTGTAATTTGAAATAAAAAGAGTTGCACTCGCAGATGATCCTGGTAAAATTTATATTTAAGACAAAACTTAAGATGGTGCCCAGACAGAAAGACAAGAACAATGTTTGTAGAAAGACAGGTAAATAACAAGCAGTTACTGTCTCACCACACTTTATAATGAGTGTCCGCGATCCTCCCTGTGTGCTCTATGGGTGAAGGCCCGCAAGCAGTGGCATTTCAAATGGCTTCATCTCAGAGTTATGTAATGTCCTTCTGACACCGCTGTAGCACAATGGAGAAAGTAACCCATTTTTTTCTCAGCAGCAATCTGGTTTTATATTACTGTGTGCTTTCCCTCCCAACCAATTTATATGAGGTGTTGAATTAAATCTCAGGACTTGAGAAATGGATATCACAAGACCAATCCTTAATCGCTCATATCATGTAGAGACTAATAAAGGAATGAGCTCCAATCCCTTTTGGTTGGCAGTGGGCATGTTAAAGGAATGCTCCACTCATTGCTTATCTTGATGAAATTCTGATTATCCATTATAAATATAAGCATATTCAGAAAAATTTGAGTAAAAAAATTGTAAATCATAACTTTAATGCGTTCTTTTATCCAAGTAATAATATTTTTCTATGGTCGGCACTATTTTTGCAAGATCACATGACTTCAAAATCAGGAAGTGACGTATCGGGCGTAAACAAAGGCTTGGTTACAGATCAATTCCTACACAATCACAGCGCTGATTTCTCGTATTTATCCTCATCCAATGAAAAAATAGCAGTATCAGTTGATCGGGAAGATGGAGGACTACGTCCATACAGATTTGAACCTGTGGCTGTAAATAATGGTGAATATTTGGAGGGATCTTTGGATGGGAATGACACGGAGTCTGACTACTCGGAGGCAGATGCATGGGACATTAAGTGCGTAAACAAAGGCTTGGTTACATTCCTACACAATCATGGACAGTACTTTTCCCTGATTTATCCTCTTCTAATGAAGAAATAGTAGTATCGGTTGATTGGGAAGATGGAGTACTACATCCATACAGATTTGAACCTGTGGCTGTAAAAATTGGTGAATAATTGGATTGATCTCCAGACGGGAATGACACACCATTCATGCATCCTATCAATTTTCGAGTGCGTTTAGGCCAGTTATTATGATGCAGTTCTTTGTGATGCAGTTTCCTTTCATACTTTTAAGTTGTTATGACGTGAAAATCTGGAATGTTCCAGGAGTGCCAATATAAGGAGAAGACAGACGGATTAACGGGGTTTATTCACACCACACCTCTGCTTGGAATAACTGATTTAGTATATTTGCTGGAAAGAACATTAGTCTGTTTGGGAATATCTGTTCAATGTTGGTGAGTATTCGCCATTTTGGCTCGGCTACTCAGTCTTTGAACTTCTATTTTGTGTTCGTTATCTTATCGTGTTTGTGTTGTGTGTGTGTTTAAATCGTCTTAAACACAATACAACTGCCTTGTCACATTTTGCTGGTTTGGGCAAAGAGGACTTTAGTCTAAATTGACATTTCATTAGCCACTGGGTCGATAAAACTACGAGCTCACAGAGTGCTGCCGGAGCTTGCTTGCGGCCCGCCGCCGAAGATTTATTCCCGTCTGAAGAACCAGAGAAAAAGTCTACATTATTTTCAGGCACAGGTTCAAATCTCTATGGAAGTATTCCTCCGTCTACCCGATCAACCGATACTGCTATTTCTTCATCAGATGAGGATAAATCTGAAACAGCGCTGGCCATAATTGTGTCCCATTGTAATCGAGCCTTTGGTGCGGCATGTAATACGTCACATCCGCGCACATAGGCCATGTGACTCGCCAAAATGGCGCTGCCCCTGAAAATTTGTGTCGATAAAAATTTTCTCAAAACACAATTAAATGAGAGCGGATTAACATCACATTATCAAGATACAGTACATATTACATGACCTATTCGATACATTGTTAATCCAAACCACTGGAATTCCCATTTAGATGTTTCTTTATATTATTGGGCAGAATATGCCACCGAGCCTTCTTCTGATTATTTCTATCTGAACTATGGTAAAATTTCATGATACAGTAGGGCATTTTCACGTGTCCGATGGTGGTGGCAATGCATGTAATGACACTACAAATTGGCCATGATTTCTTTGTTCACGCATAGAATATGTCACATTCGTGCAAGTAGGTCATGTGACTTGCCCAAATGGCGGCGCCCATGAAAATTCATAATTGCCAATAAAAATCTTTTCAAAACACCATTAAATGATATCGGATTTTTTCAAGGTACAGTACATGACCTATAGGATTAAGGCTTTTCAGTTTTCAGTGAATGAGCACACCATTCATTGCAATCAGTAACTTTCAATGTGATCCAGTTTGGGAATAACCCTTGGGCTTGGTAAGGTGGAATACAAATGTTTCATCAGCAGTACAGTTGGGCTGGTCAAACATTTAGTACCAGGTTATTATTAGTGGCTTTAGGCTCTTTTGTCTTGCCAACATTTCAGGTATTCAAAAAATAATTCAAATTTTTCCATCCCTCCGTTTTATCTATCCAATCACACATTTCTATACCATGTCTCCATCACGGTCAAAAGGGGAGCTGGAGCCTATACCAGCTTCCTTTTGCCAGCAAGGTTATTGTACACAAAATGGGAAGGAAGTGAAAGTTTTTTAAACCATTTAACCATTTACTGGACTCTGATTCCATACTCTCTCTGAATACCTTCTGATTTCCTTAGTCTTCCGTGAAAACAGGCGTGTGGTAGAATCCAATTGCAGGACTGCAAGGCAGGGACAACATTTTTTAGGGTAGTTTAATTCAGGGAGAGGTCACACACAACTAAACAGTCTAAAAAGGCAGAAGCACAAAAACACATGGCAAAAAGGCAAAGTCCCAAAATCATGAAACGAGGTTCGATAACTGCAAGGCAAAAACGTGGAACATGAACAAAACAACTTGAGTATAGTGGTCTTTGTGTTTAAAGCAAAACAAGATGTTTGTGGACATCATCTTGGACTTCAGAAAACTCAGCCATCCTGTTTGACTATTTTCCTACATAATTGAGTCAAACACTAGCCCAGTCATTACCCAAAATTAAGGCATGGAGCCAGGTCCCAATTTGACATGATTGACCATGGTCAATAATTCCCCATTAGTTTTCATAACCAGTATAAGTGTATCTGAACATGAGGGTATTTGCTTTTACATGTCATCATCAAAAAAATTAACTAATATATACTCCCCCATTTTCGTCAGATCTCCTATTCGATGTATAGGAATTCATGTATCTTGGGGTTTTGTTCACAAGTGAGAAAAGAATGGAACAGGAGATTGACAGGCTGAACGGTGCAATAACTGGTGTGATGCCAACTTTATCGGGCTGTCATGGTGAAGACGGATATACTGGTCATTCTACATTCCTAACCTGGCCTACGGTATGGTCACAAGCTGTGGGTCGTGACCGAAAGAACAAGATCACTGAAACAGGTGGCCAAAAGAGTCAGAGTAGACCCACTGCTCCACCGCATCAAGAGAAGCCAGATGAGGTGGCTTGAGCACCTTGTTAGGATACCTTCTGTAGGCCTCCCTGGTGGGGTGTTCCGGGCGGCCCTGGGAAGGATTTGGAATTGCTCTGGAAGAGTTGGATTAAGTGGTTGGGGAGAGGAATGTCTAGGACACCCTTCTTAAACTGCTTCCTGCGTCACTCCAGAAAAGTGGAAGAAAAAGGATGAATGGATGGATGGATGGATGGATGCATGAATGGCTGGATTAATGCATGGATGGATGGATGGAGAGACAGATGGAAGAACAGACAGACAGATGAATGAATATTGAAATACAGTATGAACAAGAAAATATAACCATTTAAAATAAACATAACATTTTTACTTCACGCATCTGCTGTCTGTGATCAATCATTTGTATGCCAATATGCACGATGGATTCAGGTCAGCTTGGAAAAACTTCACACAGCATGTCCAAAAAAAGGATTTAATTTTTTTTATAAATGGTTGGAAAAGTAGGCGACACGGTGGAGCAGCTGTAAAGCGTTGGCTTCACAGTTCTGAGGACCCAGATTCAATCCCAGGCCACCTGTGTGGAGTTTGCATGTTCTACCTGTGCTTGCATGGGTTTTCTCTGGGCACTCTGATTTCCTCTCACATCCCAAAAATGTGCAAGATTACTTGGAGACTCTAAATTGGTGTGATTGTGAGTGTGACTTATGTCTGTCTTCATGTGCCCTGTGATTGGCAGGTAACCAGGATGAAAGAAAATGGATGGACGGATAGCTGGAAAACTGCATTTGTTTATAAAATTATATAATTGGCTCAGACTGTTTTTAACTACTTTTTGAAATGGTGGGAACTCAACGTCACTGAGGAAATCTATCCATTAATCCATCTATTTTCTGAGTCGCTTATCTTCACGAGGGTCGCGGGAATGCTGGAGCCTATCCCAGCTGGCATCGGGTGGGAGGAAGGATACACCTTAAACTGGTTGCCAGCCATTCATCGCGCACATGGAGACAGACAACAGCTGCACTCACAATCATACCTATGGGCAATTAAGAGTCTCCAATTAATACATTTTTTTGGTATGTGGGAGGAAACTGGAGTGCTTGGAGAAAACTCCACATGGGGTGGGATTTGAACCCTGGTCCTCAGAAATGTGAGGCCAATGCTCGACAGCTGTCCCACCGTGGCCCCTGACCAAATCTTATTTCTTTATTTCCAATCTCCTCCTCCTTAAGTCCTCACTCCTCTGTTTACAGGTTAGCGCCTCACAGCAGAGATTGCCTCGTACAAGGTGATCCAAACACATAGACTCAGGTCAATGAGAAGAACAACAGCGGAGCAAGGAGGAAAAAACGTTTGGAATGATGACACGTTCGCTTTTTAATGTCGTCATATCATGGAGACTGCCATTAAAGATGATGTCATGCCACCGATGTGTCACAAATCTCTATAATCTGATTTATTACCATCATGACACTTAAGACTTTATTTTTCAAGTGGATTTTAAGATTAAGCAAAACATGATAAACAGTTTTACTCACAACTCACAAATCATGAGTGGGCTTTCTCTGTCCTTCACTTCTAGAGCTATCGAAACCTTTTTTTTTTTTTTCAATCTAATCTATAGAATGTGTTTCCCACAATAAAGAAACATAACTGTAAATGGATTTTAAAGGGTTTTTTTTTATCTATATATAAAATGGAAATTAGCCAAAACATGGTAAAATGTGAGATTTGCCTCAGCCCTCACTTGGTTCCATTTATGCATCAGATTGGTGAATGGGGACAAATAAATTTAGTTGTATGGGAGTAAAAGGGTGATTTGTATGCAACAATATTTTGATACTACAACACATGATATGTAATAGATAATGTTAGTGGGCCAAAGCTCCTATTAGATTATTATGTTCATCATATACAGCACACAACTTTTTTTCTCTGCAGTGTACACAAACTCACATGTATTGCATGGATGTCTCATTCCAGCACTTTTTTGATGATGCATTAAATTGTGTGAAGTCGCATCTTGCTCTGTCTGCACATGTATGTAAGTATGCCTGTGTATGTGTTTGAAGTAGGGCTCTTCCACCTGTGCTGCTTTCAGAGATAATCCGGTTAGGTTCCCATCTCGTCTCAGCAGCTGAGCGATGTGGTTGAAGCTCAACAGTAGCCCTCGGGGGTTCGGGGTGCCTCTCTCGCCAATCGCTTTGGCTTAAGCATGGTGCGGTAAGGAGATGAGGCCTGACTCGGCCCTCGTTACAGAAATTAAATGGATCAGGGAGTAAACATAACCAGCTTTTTTATATGATCTCCGGCTCGATGCAGACAGAGTGTGGGGAAGATGTAGATTGAGGGTGGGGGGGATTGGAGGAAGGGAAGGCGAGATTCCTCCTCTAATTACTTCATGGGTCACTGCTCCTGCAGGCAGATGTCAAAATCCAACACACTCTGATGTGAGGAGTGAGCTGGAGAATGCCAGAGAGAGAGCAGGGAGGTAGAGAGGAAGGGTAGTAGGAGCGTGAAGAAACAGGCAAGTGTAATGACAACAAGAAGAAGGATGAGATAGATTGGAAAAAGAGGAGGAGTTGGATGCACTCGAATGTGTCTTTTCAAAATTTATTTTCCAGGTGTGGCTCATTGTAATGTCACTTTTTGTAATTAGTTCCCTGGTTTCTGTCAGTCTGCGTCGGATCATTGTCCTTAAATGTCATATTTCCTTCGTACTGTCATGTTTTTTGTAGTGGTGACTGTTTTTTTCCCTTTGGGTTCCTTTTCATTTTCATTGTATATTTTTTTTAATTGGATAGTTTAGTGTTTGCCTTTTTGTCTTTTTGAAAATGTTTTTTTTTTTTTTTAGCATAAATCCTGAAATCCTACCTGTCTCTGCTTCCCCGCAATTCAGTCCACATCTTGCAACCCACTCCACCATGCAAACTTGCATCCTCGACAAAAAAGTATCACAGACAGGAGACAAATTGAAGGGATTTAAGGGAAAAAGGAGTGCATTGAGGTGGAAGATATAACACGTTGTCTGGAAAGCAAGGTAATGTGGTGGTGATGACACAAATTTCTTGTGGAGTGGCAATGACCTGGGCTGGCCCTTGTCTAGTAGTAGTACTGTAGCAGACAACCACCAAAGAAGTCGCTTCACTTTCCCGACATGCCTAAAATCAACATGTGGCCAAGTGAATGAACCTGCTCCAAGCTGTGCGGTGCTAAGACCAACATGTTCAAACTATCCTAAAGCATTGTACACACGTACAGTGAAGAAAATAAGTATTTGCACACCCTGCTATATTCCAAGATCTCCCACTTAGAAATCATTGAGGGGTCTGAAATTTTCATCGTAGGCCCATGTCCACTGTGAGAGAGATAATCTAAAAAGAAAAATCCAGAAATCAAAATGTATGATTTTTTTTAAATGATTTATTTGTGTGATACAGCTGTCAATGAGTATTTAAACACCTGAGAAAACCAATGTTAATATTTGGTACAGTTGCCTTTGTTGGCAATTACAGAGGTCAAACATTTCGTAGTTGTTCACCAAGTTTGCAAACACAGCAGGAGGGATTTTGGCCCACTCCTCCACACAGATCTCTTCCTAGATCAGACAGATTTCTGGGCTGTCGCTGAGAAACACGGAGTTTCAGCTCCCTCTGAAGATTTTCTATTGGGTTTTGGGCTGGAGACTGGCTAGGCCATGCCAGAACCTTGATATGATTCTTACGGAGCCACTCCTTCGCTTCCTCTCACAGTTGACATGCACCTACGATGAAAATTTCAGACCCCTCCATGATTTCTAAGTGGGAGAACTTGCAATCTAGTAGGGTGTTCAAATACTTATTTTCTTCACTGTAAGATTTTTTAAACGTGATAATTTAAATGACTTCTCACAGTTGACAAGGAAATAGTTTTCAAGTGTGTGCATACTGCTTTTACGGTGTGGTGTAGCATATTTGAGATGACCAACACAGCACATAACACAAAATGAATATCTTTTTCAACAATTGTGATTCCAGTGCCCCAAACTAGGCATCTCATTCAATTCATTCTCAATGAGTTCCTCCTTTATTTGTGTCGTTTAGTTCACTATGTTTAGCTATTGTAGCAAGATCTAACTTGGTGGTTTTGCAGTCAGTTGAACAGGTTTAACATTTATGGTTGTCCACATGACAGTTATCCACACTCTTAACACACACCATACCAAAATTTAAACACTTCCAGCATCATCTTTCAGAAGCATCAAAGATGATGACTTTGAAGATTTGCAAATCTAGGTCAAGCACATTATGAATGGATGCAAATAAAGATAGTGATGTAATGGCAAGGTGTACAAATCTCTTTTTTTATATATATTAAAGAAGATTTAAATTCTAAATTCAAAATTCTGTCCCTTAAGTGTTTTTCTTTTGTATTATCTGACTACAGTTAGGTTTTCCCTCCAAATTGAGGAGATCATAGAAAGCAAACACCAGCATTTGCCATCATAAAGAATGTCTTAAGGATGTGATATGCTGCACTGACAGCCAAGAAAACTCAAAAGCATCTGGAATGAAACTGCAGAATCTGCTTGGTTTGGGACTCAAACATGTGCTGGGCAGTACTATGAGCGCGCTATATAGAATACCCTCCATAAGCACCCATCCTTCCAATTTCTTTTAAAAGGAAACTATTCCCTTTCCAGCTCAGTTTGTGGGCTTCGCGTGCGTGTCTACTTCCAAACCGTGACATGCCTTTATTTATTTATTTATTTTTTTAGAATGATATCAGTCCAGCTCTTGCAACCTCCTCCACACTGCGAAGAGAAAGCAGGTGTTTAGGAATTGTGGGAAACCTTCCATATATACAGAATCTTAAAGCCTCTTATGCTGTCTGGTCTCTTGTCATTTGTGTTGATGAATGCTGTAAATAGCATAATCTTGGGGTGGGGGGGTTTGTTTATTTATTTATTTTTTTTTTGCTTACAGCAATGCATTAGTGCTCTTATTTGTTTGGTTTAGCACCTGAAACCTACAACAGATTTGTTTTCACTGCCACCATTGTATGCTGTATTTTAATGTTTTGGTACTTAAAGGAAACATTCTTCAGTGTATTTATGACTCCATATGACAAATTGCTTTTTGTTCCTGATGGTCTTGTCCACTTTTATCAATTAATTTCATCAAAGGAATTAATTCATATTTTTCCTCAAAGTCAGCTCAATTTTAATCTAGAAATAATTTAGCTACAACACTTGTCTTATTAAAACAAAATGACAATGATGGCTGTTATCGCTCATCTTCAATACAAAGTGAATGGGGTATATGGTACATTCTTTAAAGCTGAATTAGAGGTTTTGAAAGTGTTTTAATGCCAAATGTAGATATTCATTCTATAAAGAAAGTCATAAGATCTTTTTGTTCATTTGGGTATTTTTAATCTGAAAAGTTTAATTGAAAAAAATGTTTAAACATTATGAATGTGATGAAAAAATTAAAAGTAACGAAACAGAGACAACGAACAATATTTTCAAGTGTGTGTGTTTCCAAACAGTTTTGCACCCGTAACTGTAGATGTGACCCTGTCATAAAGACACATGATTAGAAAATGAAGAAATGACTGCAAACATTCATAAGCAGAATGGAAATAAAAATGCTGATTGTGGAGTGTGACTGAGCATCTGCAGACGCACAAACCTGAAACCTGTGTTGGTGAAATGCATTTGTCCTGAAGGGCTTTCTGAGGCCAGATCGAAGCTGATTTGGTCTCACTGAATATGTCTCACTTCCCCCTCAGTGAACCCAGTATGCCCCCAGGTCTTGATTCGCCCGTGATCAGTTGGCTGCCACTATCAAAGTCAAGACCACTGTGGCCACAAAACAGCACAGCCCCGTGCATGCACATGGCTTTGCACACAAATAGCCCATGTGTCCATGTGCGTAATTTTACTGGTTTGACTTTATTTATATTGTATATGTGGATTCATGTGTATAAATAAACCTGCAATCCGTCTCGATATTGACAGATGCATATAGAGATACATCAATACATACAATGAGAAATCAAATCAAAGGTATAAACAGATGGAGAGCCCTTTGGCAATAATGCCAAAGCCCTGATTTGTGGGGTTAGGGGCTTGGATTTTCATATGAAGCAGCCTTAAATATTTATCACTTTCTCCTTTCTTTAAACACTTATGCTAGCCGCTTAGCCAGTGGAGGATCCTAAATTGAGAAGCAACACAAAGAGTGGGTAGCGCTTTGAGTGGGTGGATCAAACACTCACACTGACTCACACTGGCCTTTTAATCCTCGCACACGCAATGGCAACAGCGACCAAAAATGTGCCTTTTGTTTTGAGCAAAACCTCTCTTATTAAATCAGGGGTGTCAAACAATTTTTTATCGCGGGCCGCATTGTAGTTACAGTTTCCCTCAGTGGACCGTTATGACTGTGAAACCATAAGAATATTTAATCGCAATCAAAAAATACATCAATAAATAAATTAGTTTTGGAATCATAAATTAAATACAATGCGTTTTTCAACTAGTGTTGATGTTTTTTAACATATAAATGCTTGCAATATCTCTGTTATCATTTATGGTATGGTTATGAGAATTTGAAATTTTGGTACAGATTTTCACAAAAATCATGGGGTTAACTCAATAGATTTGCCTTTGCAGGCCACATAAAATCATGTGGCGGGCCAGATCTGGCCCCCGGGGTATCATTTGAACACCTGTCTATGAAATGAAATAAAAGCACTCCTGTCCGTCTTCTTGACTCCCACCTTCTCTGGCCCCTCCGCTCCCGATGACCTGTGGAAGACTCTTAAGAGAACTCATTGACATTTCTGGATTAACATATATTAAGGGGTTAAATGAAAGTGCCATTGTTGTTGTTCGAGGGTGAAAGTCGTGGGATATTGTGCTCCACTCCTGAATCCCTGAATAACAAATGCTGAACTTAACTTCATGATGGGTGCACGATCCATTGTCTATCAGAAGGGGAGAATCTCTTGTTGAAAGGAGTTCACCACTACGTATCCAAGCTCACTAGATAACGTTAAAAAAAAAAAAAAACAAACATGGAATCCCACAAGGTTTAGTCTAGAAAATGAGAGTTAGAAGACAGTATTAGTGTTGTGTCAACAAAAATGTTATATTTAATATTTTATTTGAGTGCCGACTGAAAAGATTTAGATTTCTGCTTGTAAATGTAACTTAATGTTTTATACAAACACTGCTGTGTTATTTTAATGTCTGGACGAGCAATGAGAAATTTGCAACTGCAAATTTTGTTACTGTATTAAAACAGCTAGATTAAAAAAAAAAAAACTTTGAAATTTGGATATTTTCTTTCTTCAAATTTTGCTCTCATGATATGGTAGCTTCATGTTTATCCATTTTCACATAGTCACCATATTTTCCATATATCCCTTGAAAAATATCACAGTATCATACCGCAAGTTGCTCTGTGATTCCATCCCATAATTAATACAGCATTCTTTTATTTATAGTGCAATACCTACAAACTCATATTTTATGTGGAATCAAGCCTCATAAACCATTTGCCGGATTGAAATGTCTTCATGTTAAAACTCTCTCAATATTTTTCAAATGTAAAAACTGTAATTTAGATGGCATTTTTATTAAATTAACTCAGTGACACAAGGGGACTAAAAAGGAGGACAAAATTGGAACAAACGAGGCTCGAGGGCGGACCCAAATGCACGACTCCAGAGGCAAGCAGGTAGTGTACAGAAAGCCTTTATTCGGTCCGTGGTCAATGATCAGCGAGTCAGTCAAGAAAAGCAGCAGTATCAGAAGAGGCAGGCTTACTAGGATGGTCAGGGAACAGGCGAGTGTCGGTACACGGTAGGTCAGGTATACGGGACTGCGGGAACGAGGCATGGGAATCAATGATCTGGCGGAGGACTAGTTGTCCCCCGTGTCCTATAAGTACCGGGTGTAATCAGCCGAAAAGGGGTGCAGGTGTGTGCCGACTAATTGGCTGACCACGCCCAGCCTGGGCAAGATGCCAGGGGCATGACAAAAATCTAGAAACTTTTGGGGAAATATTACTTTAACCTAACCCTCATTTCACCCCAATTTTACCCTCCAAACATAAAGTATGAATGTGTATGTAATCTCCAGTTTTCTATTGATTTATCACCAGTTTTGGAAAAAAAAACCTTTGAAATCAAATATTTCCAGGATTGTAAATTGCTCAAAAACAATTCACTGATTGAATTTCTGGCAATTTCTTCTTATATTCTGAAGTAATAATAGTGCTGCACTATTAAATCGTTCTATTTCCAAATTTGCTTCTGCAGTAACTCATATTGGAATTCATTTGTATTTTCTTTATCTCATATATCCTTTTATTTGATACTTACAATTTCCCATATACTTCTATCTGTTTGCATTCGTGTATGTGTATTGTTTGTATAAATGTCAGGAGTTGTCTTTCCAGGTATCCATGACACTGTGGAAGATCTGTGACGGGGATTTCCAGACCACGATTCTATTGACATGGCTTTGAGGATCAGGTAAAAAAGGTTGAACCATGATACCGTGTGTGTCATCCCACACGTAGACACAATTGGAATGGTTGGTCCCTTCCCAAAACAACGATGGTCAACATCAGATGATCTAATGATTTAAAAAAAATTCTCTATAAGATTATCTTGTCATGATCTGGTCTAGTTAAAATTAGATTATCTGCGGTGTGTTAAGGGTGGATTTGTTCTGATAACAGGGTTTGAAAAGGGTCAAGGGCAATAACCTTCAGTATTGAACATGTTTCATGTTTACAACAAAAAAAAATTAGTGTGTAAGGGAAGCTGACATCTACACGAGCTGTGACGCCTTGAATTGTGATGTGAATCGGAATATATCCAATCAAACAAACAATCTTACTAATGAGCAAGAAAGTGGCTGTAAAAATTATTTCCTTAGATCGTCTTTTTATATTAAAGTGGGTTTCCCAGATGGCAAGCATTTTCCAAAGCAAGTCTTTTTTTAGGCAGGACAGTGGAGCAGCTGGAGCATGTGAGCCTCATTGTTCTGAGGACCAGGGTTCAATTCCGACCCCTCCTTATGGAGTTTGCATGTTTTCCCCTTGCCTGCATGGGTTTTCTCCAGGCACTCCGGTTTCCTCCCACATCCCAAAAACATGTATTAATTGAAGACTCTAAATTGCCACTAAGTGTGATTGTGGCGACTGTTTGCACTGGCAACAAGTTCAGGGTGTACCCTGCCTCCTCCCAGATGACACTCAGGATTGGCTCCAGCAGTCCCGTGACCCTCGTGAGGATAAGCATCTCAGAAAATGGATAGATGGAAGTGTTTTTTGACAATATCGCCATGTTAGTAGTCCACGTCAGGTCCCTTCAGATAAGCTGATAGGACATTTTTTGTTTTTTGTTTTTTTTTACTACCATCTCAGTGGGAATTGGTTGCCATTTTATAGGGTTCTTTTGAGATCAAAATATCAATTTAATGATTTCCTTGATATATTTTCTAAATAGTATTGTCATTTGACTACATTTCCTTCACGCATTTATCAATTAATTGTTTTTTTTTTTTTTGGTTCCATCCATCCAATCATTATTTGTAGTCGTGGGCATGCTGGAACCTATCCCAACTGTCTTTGGGCAAGAGGTGGCCTAAACCCTGAAATCGTTGCCAGCCAATAACATGGTACATATAAATCAACAACTATTTGTACTCATATTCATACTTATGGCCAATTTAGGGTTTTCAATCAACCAAGCACGCATGTTTTTGGGATGTGGGAGGAAACTGGAATACCCGGAGAAAACCTATCCAGGCACAGGGAGAACATGCAAACTCTACACAGGCAGTGGCAGGATTTGAATTCCAACTGTCAGAACTGTGAGGCGGACCTGTTTACCAATGTTAACCAATTGACCACTTTGACTATAGAGACCTCCAGAGAGGGACTGTCTAACATGGACCTCATGTGAACCTGTCAATTTCATTTAAAAAAACACGTTGTTTTTGTTATACTAATGTCCAGAAAAACCCCTTGGACACCTAGGGTCTCTTTGACGGAGTTTTCTGTCTGCTTTGTCCATATTTGGCTAGGAATTAATGCACTCTTTCCTCCTATTGCTTACCTCCATATAGAAAACCCACCTAACTATTTGTAAGAGCCCACGTGTTTTTATGTTGATAGCGCTGGCTCATTGGCTGAGAGGTTAGGGGGAGATCCTAATTAGTGGTGTAGATTTTTGGAAGGTGTATGTAGCTCAGGGTTATGCAGATGATTTTAATTTATTTTCATGTTTACTGAGGCAATAGAACGCCGGTATAACATCCAAATTAGTAGAACAGGTTGATTGGTGAAATATGGGACCAAATGGAATATTTAAATCTGATGATCTCTGGCTCTTCTGAACTCCTGTTTCCACATCAGTAAATAATGGCAATAATGTCAACCAGTTGCCAATCAAGCTGAACTTCGTCGATGTCAAGTCGTTTTTCTTTTTAAATGCAAATTACTTCAGACTGAATAAACTGTGCCTTTGATAGTTGCAGCCAAATATTACATTGCATTTCACTTCAATTACTGCAGGACGTTATTAATCAACGGGACAAATTTGTTTATAGTTGTACTCTGAAGAATGGTTGTGGAGGTGTTCAATTTAGTCCTGACCCAAAGTGCTACTCTAATTTGAATTCTGTCATCCCTAAAACTGTCCAGAAACCCAATAGTGTGTCTATGTGCTTGTCAGTGTGTGTGTGTCAGCAGACAGGAACGCGTTAAGTGTGAGACATCCATCTCTTGCTTGCCATGCAATGTCTGTCAAGGCAGCATTAACATTGATGAGAGCGAACTGGATAGAGATGGCGTCCGTCCAGTCACGGACCTCATCATCATGACTGCAATCCTTTTGATCATCACCTCCGTCTCTCCCTCTGTCGGTCTGTCTCTCCGTTGTCCGAGAGCAGCTAAGCAGTCGCCATTATGAGACATGACACACATCCCTTTTGTCTTTTGCATCGTTCCATCACACACCCCACCCCACCCCAACATTCATACACACACACGCACACACACATTTATACAGTCACGCAGATACAGCCTTTCCTTCTATTTCAGAGGGCCAGCCCATGGCAATACGCATGCTGCATTACTCCAGAGATAAATGGCAATAAGAATAATAAAGGTAGACTTTGTTGATTCTATATTTAAACATATTTACAGTTGTCTGATGAAATGATTTCTTTTATACAGCATGGGAAAAGTATTATGAAACTTGGTCATCAAAATGCAGTTTGTCATTCCCTTTATAGTTCATCTCAAAGACATTTAATGGGGTTGAGGTCAGAGCTTTTAAGTTCTTGCACACCAAACTCCTCCAGCCATGCATTAATGGAGCTCCCTTTGTGCCTTAGGCCAAGGACAGTCTTAATTACGACAATGTTGGAAGCATAGACTTTGGAAAGAAATTAGCCAATAGGGCTGTTCAGAAATTGGTGGTGGGTTGAATCTGCATAAAAAAAACAAATCCTGAATCAGGTTTTGAATTTGAATAACAACAAATCAATCCTATATACTTTTCTGAGAGCTGCAATGCTGAAACATCATATTTTTTTAAAAAATAATTATTTTTAGTCATTCTTTACGGCCGATACTATTCAGACTTAGCGCATATAGTTTCTCGCATGTATGCAGTTGTAGCTTGGAGCCCTTGACCAACATGTCAGCAGAAGGAGGCCTCCATTAGCCTGGCCCACAGGAGCTGTATGGATATTCATGGGAGCACAACAATCAAAGCTAAAAAGGAGCTAGTGTCAAGGTGGACGCCGACTACAACAGAATAAATGGGAGATAGTTGATCCAACACAACGTGATGGATGACGAATGCCAGCTGTGTATCCTGCTGATTAGAAAGGAGGCCTTTGGTCCAAAGCACTGACGACTTTCGGCACTAATGGGGAAAAAAACGAAACTTTGTTCTTAGGCCATGGTACAGCAATATATCCTAGTTAAAGTAAGCCAATTTTAGTCACAAAACGAACTTTTCAGGAGGGAGAAGCACCAGTCAAAACATGCCATCATACTCTCTGACCAGTGCAATAAATATGCCGTATTCATCCATGCATCCATTTTCTGTACCGCTTACCCTCACCAGGGTCGTGGGTATGCAAGAGGCGGGGTGCACCTTGAACTATTCGCCACCCAATGGCAGGGTGCACATAAACACCCATTTGGACTCACACTAACACCTACGGGCAATTTAAAGTCTTCAATCAACCTACCCCACATGCTTTTGGGATGTAATGGGAAACTGGAGTTCCCACAAAAAACAACAACAAAAAACCCACAAAGACAGGTTGAAAATATTCAAACTCCACCCCAGCGGGCCTGGGATTTGTACATGAATTTGTGAACCTGTGAACCTTTGAACTTCAGAACTGTGAGGCAGATCTGCTGACCAGTCATTCACAGGATCGCCAAATATTCAAAGTAGACTTTTTATTTGTTGGACTATGATTTCAAAATTGTCCAAGGAGGAATTACTTGATTTTAATTTGGAAGTGATTAGTTACTGTCAGTATGAATTGGGAATCTGGACTTCACAGGGGAGTTTGAGCCCAGCTTGCCAACCACAGGACAGAATAGAATAGACATCTAATAATTTTCTTATAGCAGTGTTGAAGTCAAAGCTAAATTCCGGATAAGTTCCGGATATGTTTGATTTTTTATCACAGGTAGTCAGGGT
The DNA here is from genome assembly GCF_019802595.1 of Syngnathoides biaculeatus. NCBI lineage: Eukaryota > Metazoa > Chordata > Actinopteri > Syngnathiformes > Syngnathidae > Syngnathoides > Syngnathoides biaculeatus. The sequence continues at coordinate 2,697,771 of NC_084658.1, forward strand.
TTACTCATATCAATGGATTATCTTCACAACTGAAGCTATCACGTCCCATCGGAAACGAGAGTAGGACCCAAATGCAGGAACTCGGAAGACGCAAGGTAGTTCAAGAAGAGACACGTTTATTATATGCAGAGGTAGGGGATCGAGCAGCAGCGGTAGTTGGAACGTCGGGCGAAGAGAGCAGATGAGCGGACAGGCAGGAGTCGGTACACAGGAGAACAATCAAAGCAGGCACAAGTAACGAAGGAGTCAGGCTTACAAGGTTGGACGGAGAACGGACGAAGGTCGGTACACACAGGTTCAATCAGGGATACCGGAGCACACGAACGGGACATGAAGATCATACGAACTGGCGCCGGCCAGTTGTCATCGCGGTCATATAAATCCACAGCATAATCAGACTCCATGAGGCACAGGTGTGCACCTTCCAATCAGCGCACCTGCGCGGACACCCGCAAAGCTCGTGCTGGAGCGGCAGGATCATGACAGTACCCCCCCCCCAAAGGCACGGCTCCCAGACGTGCCTAAACGAAAAAACAGACAATAATTGCCCTCCAGGCCACCAAACACAAGGCGTCCGGGTGGACAGGTCAGGAGGACGACCCGGACGCCAAGCACCAGGGTACACAAGGGGCGATTCGGCCGGACGACCTCTGTGAGCAACCAAACGGCGAAGCAGGAACTACAACAAGGCAGGCCACTGCTCCGGACGAGTACCTCCGACGCCGTCGTTGCAAGACGACCAGGGATTGGTCGCCAACGAGGCCAGGTCATGAAGCGGCTGGGAGCCATCTGGAGTGAATAGGATGATGGAGAGAAGGACCAGAGCAATGACCGCCACCATCCCGAAGTCTCTCCAGCCCCAGGGTGGCTCCACAGAACTCCCCAGCTCCTCCTGGACAGCAACGTGAGAAGGCGGCGACACCATCGCCCCCTCCTGGACAGCAACGTGAGAAGGCGGCGACACCATCGCCCCCCCCCCCTGGACAGCAACGTGAGAAGGCGGCAACACCATCCCCCCCTCCTGGACAGCAACGTGAGAAGGCAGCGACACCTTCGCCCCCTCCTGGACAGCAACGTGAGAAGCCGGTGACACCATCGCCCCCTCCTGGACAGCAACGTGAGAAGGCGACGACACCTTCGCCCCCTCCTGGACAGCAACGTGAGAAGGCGGCGACACCATCGCCCCCTCCTGGACAGCAACGTGAGAAGGCGGCGACACCATCGCCACCTCCTGGACAGCAACGTGAGAAGGCGGTGACACCATCGCCCCCCCCCCCTGGACAGCAACGTGAGAAGGCGGCAACACCATCCCCCCCTCCTGGACAGCAACGTGAGAAGGCAGCGACACCTTCGCCCCCTCCTGGACAGCAACGTGAGAAGCCGGTGACACCATCGCCCCCTCCTGGACAGCAACGTGAGAAGGCGATGACACCTTCGCCCCCTCCTGGACAGCAACGTGAGAAGCCGGTGACACCATCGCCCCCTCCTGGACAGCAACGTGAGAAGGCGACGACACCTTCGCCCCCTCCTGGACAGCAACGTGAGAAGCTGGCGACACCATCACCCCCTCCTGGACAGCAACATGAGAAGGCGACGACACCTTCGCCCCCTCCTGGACAGCAACGTGAGAAGGCAGCGACACCTTCGCCCCCTCCTGGACAGCAACGTGAGAAGCCGGCGACACCATCGCCCCCTCCTGGACAGCAACGTGAGAAGGCGGCGACAACCATCGCCCCCTCCTGGACAGCAACGTGAGAAGGCGGTGACACCATCGCCCCCCTCCTGGACAGCAACGTGAGAAGGCGGCGACACCATCGCCCCCCCCCCCCCCCCCGGACAGCAACGTGAGAAGGCGGCAACACCATCCCCCCCTCCTGGACAGCAACGTGAGAAGGCAGCGACACCTTCGCCCCCTCCTGGACAGCAACGTGAGAAGCCGGTGACACCATCGCCCCCTCCTGGACAGCAACGTGAGAAGGCGACGACACCTTCGCCCCCTCCTGGACAGCAACGTGAGAAGGCGGCGACACCATCGCCCCCCCCCCCTGGACAGCAACGTGAGAAGCCGGCGACACCATCGCCCCCTCCTGGACAGCAACGTGAGAAGCCGGCGACACCATCGCCACCTCCTGGACAGCAACGTGAGAAGGCGGCGACACCATCGCCCCCTCCTGGACAGCAACGTGAGAAGGCCGGCGACACCATCGCCCCCTCCTGGACAGCAACGTGAGAAGCCGGCGACACCATCGCCCCCTCCTGGACAGCAACGTGAGAAGCGGCGACACCATCGCCCCCCCCCCCCCCCCCCCCCTGGACAGCAACGTGAGAAGGCGGCGACACCATCGCCCCCTCCTGGACAGCAACGTGAGAAGGCGGCGACAACCATCGCCCCCTCCTGGACAGCAACGTGAGAAGGCGGTGACACCATCGCCCCCCCCCCCTGGACAGCAACGTGAGAAGCGGCGACACCATCGCCCCCTCCTGGACAGCAACGTGAGAAGGCAGCGACACCTTCGCCCCCTCCTGGACAGCAACGTGAGAAGCCGGTGACACCATCGCCCCCTCCTGACAGCAACGTGAGAAGGCGACGACACCTTCGCCCCCTCCTGGACAGCAACGTGAGAAGCCGGTGACACCATCGCCCCCTCCTGGACAGCAACGTGAGAAGGCGACGACACCTTCGCCCCCTCCTGGACAGCAACGTGAGAAGCTGGCGACACCATCACCCCCTCCTGGACAGCAACGTGAGAAGGCGGCGACACCATCGCCCCCTCCTGGACAGCAACGTGAGAAGCCGGCGACACCATCGCCCCCTCCTGGACAGCAACGTGAGAAGGCGGCGACACCATCGCCCCCTCCTGGACAGCAACGTGAGAAGGCAGCGACACCTTCGCCCCCTCCTGGACAGCAACGTGAGAAGCCGGTGACACCATCGCCCCCTCCTGGACAGCAACGTGAGAAGGCGACGACACCTTCGCCCCCTCCTGGACAGCAACGTGAGAAGGCGGCGACACCATCGCCCCCTCCTGGACAGCAACGTGAGAAGGCGGCGACACCATCGCCCCCTCCTGGACAGCAACGTGAGAAGCCGGCGACACCATCGCCCCCTCCTGGACAGCAACGTGAGAAGCCGGCGACACCATCGCCACCTCCTGGACAGCAACGTGAGAAGGCGGCGACACCATCGCCCCCTCCTGGACAGCAACGTGAGAAGCCGGCGACACCATCGCCCCCCCCCCCTGGACAGCAACGTGAGAAGCCGGCGACACCATCGCCCCCTCCTGGACAGCAACGTGAGAAGGCGGCGACACCATCGCCCCCTCCTGGACAGCAACGTGAGAAGGCGGCGACACCATCGCCCCCTCCTGGACAGCAACGTGAGAAGGCGACGACACCTTCGCCCCCTCCTGGACAGCAACGTGAGAAGGCGGCGACACCATCACCCCCTCCTGGACAGCAACGTGAGAAGGCGGCGACACCATCGCCACCTCCTGGACAGGAACGTGAGGGCGTGCCCGTCGCCGACAGAGCAGGAGTGTGGAGCGTCCGCGGGCCGGTCCACTGGTACTCCAGAGCACGGACGAGAAGTGGCTGTGGAGACGTCGCCACCTCCTGGACAGCAACGTGAAGCGGCATCGGGTCGGTCCCCACTGCCACGTGAGCTTGCAGTGCATCCGTTGAAATAGCAACGTGGGCGTGGCACGGTGGCGAATCCGTTTCCAGGGCAACGTGAACGAGAGTCGGCAGAGAGTCAGTCGAAACTGACACGTGGGCGCGTCTCGGGAGCGGGTCAGTTCCAACTGCCACGTGAACTCTGCTCGGAACAGCCAAAACCTCGACGTGGGAATGGCGAGGAGGCGGGTCAGTTTCCACAGCTACGTGCGCTTGGCGAGGTGGCGAGTCCGTACCCACTGCGACGTGCACTTGACGAGGTGGCGAGTCCGTTCCCACTGCTGCGTGCACTTGGCGAGGGGGCGGGTTGGTTTCCACGGCAACGTGAACGAGAGTAGGCAGAGAGTCAGTCGAAACTGACACGTGGGCGTGTCTCGGGAGCGGGTCAGTTCCAACTGCCACGTGAACCTGTGTCAGCAGCGAGTCCGTCGCCGTTGCGACGTCAGCGTAGCTCGGCTGGTTCGCCAATCCTTGCCGGACCAGGGCCGCTCTATCTGCGCCCGCATTTCGCGACAGAACGCCTCGTGATTTGCCGGCTCCTCCTCCCTCTGGGCTGAAGCTTCGCCACCAGCTGCGGGTCTGCCGGTCTCACCGTTGCCGGCGAGGAGTGGGAGGACGGTGTCTTCGTTGCCGCGCAGCGAGAGACACCAGGGAGCGCCCGGCCGGGGCGTCTCCTCTGGCCGCCACGCGGAGGTCCCAGGTAGATGGCCAAGCGGGTTCCCTCAAACGGATTGGTGTATTTCAACCTACCGGGCGAAGACGCTCGGGTGCTGGAAGCGCGGGGAGGCGGAGCAAACTGACTGGGATGAAAAGCTGGGCAAAGAGATTCAAAATGAAAGTCGTCGGAGTCGTACTCAGGCAGCCGGTCATACAAATCACGGTCCTCCTCATTTTCCAAAAAATAAGAGTCCAGAAGAATATGAGGAGCCGGACGGGTCGTGTTCGGGACGTATTCATACCTCGCTGGTGGAGCGTAAGACACGGAAGCGGAGGACATCAGGGAGCCTACCCGGATCGGACAGGCTTGGTCCTCCGGCAGATGGTCTACCTTGCGTCGGTCCCGGCGACGCCGGGTCTTTCCTGCTGGGTCCTGTATTGGCCAGTTCGTTTTATCACGTCCCATCGGAAACGAGGATCGGACTCAAATGCAGCCGGCCAGTTGTCATCGCATTCCAATTAGCGCACCTGCGCGGACACCCGCAAAGCTCGTGCTGGAGCGGCAGGATCATGACAGAAGCTTTATTAGAGATGCTGAACTCATAGAAAATGCGAGTTGTGGATTACGCTATGTGGTCATCCGGTAATTCACAATGCATTTGTATTATCTGTTAAATAATTGGATGATGTTTTGGCTCATTATGAAAAATTGTAACAAAATGCTTCAAAAGAAAGCAAGTTACTAGTGGTGACACTAAGTAAGGTAAGCTAACAAGGCTAGTTGCATTCTCCAGGTTGCAGCATTTGTATCTCCTTATTGAGTATTACTTTTGAATGACTGCAACAGCAAATAGAGCGCTAACCAGTTTTCCAGGAACAGTGCTGCCCTTTACTACCATGACCTATGTATCGATCATTACACAGTGCGGTGGTTTACTTTTGCTCTGAGATGTACATGCAAGAGTTTTCATCTGTATTTATTTTTGCAGTATTTATTGTTTTTTTGAAAACTCCAGAATAATAGATTAAAATCTCTATACATCCAATATTACTACAATGAATTGTCAAATGAGAAGATATTATTGTTATAATAAATATCAATTGATTTTTAGCATAACTTCTTGTTGAGCTTTGGAGATAAATGAACATAATTTCATTTTTAATAATATTAAATATTCTGGATAAGCAGTTCTGAAAATGGATGGATGTGTGTAAGGAAGCAACACATTTTGCTGCAGCTCAGACCTCAGTGACATATCTTGGTATTGAACGAAACACAAACTAATGCAGGAAGTCCTCCCTTGTGTTTGTGTGTATGTCATATTTTTCCAGATGAGCCATGGGTCAAGGTGATATCTACTTTTCTTCCCACAGAGGGTGGAGAGCAAGTAATCCAATCTAGGTGAAGTCATCGGCTCAGACGTGGATTCCATTGTGACAGTGGCAAGCCGTAAAGACTAATTGACAGGTGCACAGTTGAATTCGCCATGTGTCAGCAAGTAGCGTGTCATAATTGTGCAACTTTCAAAAGTGAAAGAGCAACAAGGGATACTCCAGCCACATCAGGTACTCAGATGACAGATCATTGAATGAGGTCATGGGAAGATTATGTAATGTGATTTGTAACACAATGAGAACACACTGCCATCATTTGACACATTTGGTTTCCACTCTAGATAGATAGATAGATAGATAGATAGATAGATAGATAGATAGATAGATAGATAGATAGATAGATAGATAGATAGATAGATAGATAGATAGATAGATAGATAGATAGATAGATAGATAGATAGATAGATAGATAGATAGATTGATTTTGCAGGCTTGGTCATGAGTTTATCGTACAATGAATCATTTAGTCACTGTTGCCGCTTGGAAACATAGGGCTATGATATACTCACCATCTGCCCAAGTTTGTGGGTATAATGAAATAGATATTACAATGTCTCTATCTGTAAAATTCTGCCTCATATGAAGTGGGTGGAGTTTCCCCACAAAAATATGTGGCTCACTGCATCTCTCTGTTGGCGCCCATGCACTTAAGACATCTTAATCATTGTTATTTTAAAGAGTTGTCAGAAGCCTTAACTATTAATTCCCTTGAAATTGAAGTAACTTGAAATTTTCATGTATATAAAACCCTCACTCCAATGGATGTCGTGATGAAGACAGTTATGCAGGTGAAACATTCCTAACCAGCACTGCCAATGACTCGAGTAGCAAGTATTGCATTTTAATTGTGCAATTTCATTCATCAATTTTATTTTATTTTTGAATGTCAGTCCACTGAAAATAAAAAGAAAAAAGAAAAAAATAACTAAACTAGCTAAACACAGTGGTTGAGCAGTAGGAGCATCTACCTCACAGTTCTGAGGACAGGGTTTCAAATCTATGCCGCGCCTGTGCGGACTTTGCATGTTCTCCCCGTGCCTCAGTGGGTTTTCTCCAACCTCTCCAGTTTCCTCCCACATCCAAAAGAGAAAAACATTCATTTATGTAATTATCCTATATAACCTCGGTAGGTAAAGTTTCTCCACCTGGAAGAGCTGACGAAAAAAAAAAAAAATCTTGCCTTTTGGTGTGTGAGATCGAGATCATGTCAGCGAGTAAATGAAAAAGTGTTGACAGAAGATTCATTTTTAAAAAAAACTACTACATGCACGTAGAATGTGATATCTTGTGTAATTTCTTCCAGAGGAAGGAGGGATTAAGAAAATGGAATGTTGAGATGGAATACATGGCAGAATGTCCTGTTTCTTAAGATCTTTTCATGCATGCAGGCTCTGTCTGTCTCCTTCCTTGCAGCTATGAGGCAGCAGTGATTGTCCCTTGTCGGTCCCAGGGCTCCTACAGTGGAGGCCCACCCTACAGCCATGCCGGCAGACAGGCTGATGAGGCAGACAAGGCTTACTTTGAGAACCCAGGGGAACACCACACAAACACACACGTGCACGCACACACATAAACAGTGAATTCTAGTGAGGTGAAAGGAGTTCATACTATCAATTGTCTTGTGTGGACCAACCAAATGTCCACAAAATAAAGGTGGCATGTTAAAAAAACAAGAGGCAGGAGTGCACAAGGCCGTGCACAAAGGTGAGCAGGAGCATCTGCAATCAGACGTGCATGTACAGTACTCATGCAAAAACAAATACAGAAAAGCACAAGAGCAGGTAGATGCACTCAGCCGTCGGCACACAAATACACATGCACGCACAGGCATGCATGCACACACACACACTCACACACAGACAGACTGGCAGAGTATCAAAAGCACAGCAGACAATGCAAAAGCAGACACACTTGGACTCCCTGGGACTACAACTAACAATGGCATCAAATATGGAACTGTAGTTGTCAGAAATAAAGATTTCAATCTTTATTCACCATAGTCTTTGGTCTCATGAGATTCATGTTCATCTTACACTGGATGAGGTCAATACATTGACACTAAGGTGTGGAAATAAGATTTTGCATGAAAAAGCATTGCAATTCATAAGAAACCTTTTGGGGCTTCCGATAAAATTGATTCCTGTACTAAGTGATTGTAACACTTGTTAAATTGTGTATTTGTAGTTGTTTTGAAGAAAGGTGTAAACTGCTAAATTGTTGCTATGACTGTCACATTGGGAAGAAGGCAGATGTAATAGAAATTGATGTGTGTAAAGAATATAGAACAAATGTGTTGCTGACACTCGTGCAGAAGTTGTAAGTTCACTGCAGTGACTTAATTGTAGAAAGAAGTACTCGTTAAAAAACAAACTGAGATTCAGCATCCTGATGTGCTTGTTTCTTTGGTACTCTATACCAAAATCTTTCATGGGTCAATGTGATCTACTATGTTTATTCTTCAAAAAATATAAAACATCTTTGTCATTTTTTTAAATTATTATTTTAAAGTGGTGAAAACATGCTGATTAAAAAATATGGCCATTACTAGATGGTTAATGGTTAATATAGATATTTGGGTTTATTTTGTTACCCAGTGTTTTTTTTGTTGGCAAATTTTTTAGATAGTTGCAAACTTTCATCGTATTTTCTTAACTGAACTTAATAGAAAGACAACTTGTCGAACACGTTCACCTGTGTTATATTTTTTTTTTTACATTTTTTCTAAACAGCAACCAGCCAACGTGATCATAAATTTTTTTTTGGTTGCATCTCACTGTGATACTTCTGCTGTCCACATTTTGATGTTTATTATTGTCTATTCTAATGCATGCCTGGAGTATTTTTTTCCCAGTGTTGACACACTTTCTCATTCATTCGCTAGCTTGCCCAGAATTTTTGCCCAAGGCCTACGAATAACCTCAAACGTGTGTACCTCTGTGGGACCAATTTTAATCTCCCCTCCCCCACCCAACAATACCAGCTCAGAAGATTCTACCATTGACATAAAGACACTATTCCTTCCCACCATCAGCTATCTATTCTAACATTAAAACTCTCATATATAGACCTGGCTAACTGGTCTATTTCTGCCTGTTGGCTCCACACCTGCACCAAAAACACCTCAAGGCAGAGGTCGGCCCTGGGCGAACTCCCTTGCGCACACGAACATGCATGCGTGCATGCACACACACACACACACACACACACACAAACACACACAAACACACACACACAGTCACACAGTGTCTCAAATAAATATAATTTATCTAAAAACTGCTACCCAATCACTCACTATCCTTTGTTTGAGCCCTATTTTCGAATGTTGTTACAAAAACCAAAAACGAGCACAGCAGAAAATTAGTAATACTTAGCCATATGCCTCATCATTTGCTGTAGTTTTCCTTTGCCTAATGAGATAGGAAACAATGTTGTCAGTCAAGAAACAGAGGCAACCCATTTCCCATTATTATTTTTTCCATCACCAAGCTATTGGTTGATTAATAATAGAAATACAAGGCTATGGCATTGTTTAATCATATTTTGAATATGGTCACAGTTTTTTAGCTGCAAATGTTATTTCAAATGCTGTTGGATTAATATTCAAGTGAAATTGAGGTGCCTAATATGAAATTGTATTTTCCTCTGATGCCTTTGAAAAAAGGAATTGGATAATTAGCTGTTGCACAATTTTAATGGGGTTGATTAAGTTCCTACCTGATAACGAATAGTAATATTACAATTGTAATATTAGCAGTAATTTTGGGGATATACAGTCACCTCTAAAGGGCTGCTATGTGCCAGAGGTGGAGCATCTGTTGTAATGCCCCCCCATTCTCTGACCACTGCTCCACCCCACACTGTGAGAGGTCTGTGTGGATAATGAGGTGATGACCAGAAAAGGTCAGGCATACTGTATTCACTCTCAGTATTCCATAATGTTCTTTTAATCTTTTTCGTGCTGCTTTTTCCTCCTCTGCAGTTGAAAAGTTTGACAGTTAAGAACAATTCGTACCTCCACAAAACTCCAAATCACACTCCTATCCCAATAAATAGTGTCTGCATATAAGCTCAGCAGGACAAAGATATTTCTAACCAAATTAATTCTCAGTAAATGCACATTCTCAGTAATTACCTTTAACCCATTGTTATTGTTTTACTCTTAAATATATGGATTGATAAACACACTGGATAGTGGTTGTCTCATAGTGAGTAAGTAATAAAGTACAATAAAATTAAAGTATCAAATACTGGTATAGTAAATATAGTAATAATAATAACGATTTTAATGTCTGGTTACCATAATTGTTTTCACCCTTTGATGGGGGAGCTTTCAGTTGGCCGTACAGTTTAAAATTTCTGCACGCACAGAAACACACATCAAGCCTTATAAAACAGGAGGGCTGTAGTTCGTCACTCAGTCAAATACAGTGCTGTGCTTGGCGTAACTCAATGAGGAGGCGAGCTAGTTTTGGTAATTTCCCCCAGCACATTTAACATGGGAGAAATACAGCTGACTTCAATCCTACATGACTTCTTTCAACCCCTTTAAAAGTGGCACAAATAGTCTGGCATGAAGACATCTTTTTATGCAGAAGAATATTCAGTGATCCAGGGGGTAGAGCATTGAAAATGAATGGTATACCATACAGAATGAAGTGGTGAATAACTGCTCACGACTTAAGTACAGTAGGTCTACGGACCTCAGTGATCGACTTTTAGGAAGGAGGGGAGGAGTATCCTTCCGACGATATCCCCTTTAATGATTGTTATAGACACCATACGGGCATTTTTCTACAGCAGGAGTGTCTAATTCAATCTTGTCCCGGGCCAGTGGTTTCCCTCAGAGGACTGTTGTGCCGAGTAACCATTTAAATCTACAAAGCCCTCATTATATTATTTCATACATGCATCCATTCATTTTCATAGCCGCTTAGCCTCACAAGGGTCCCATGAGTGCTGGAGCTTATCTCAGCAATCGTAGGAAAAGAGTCGGTACACTCTGAAGCCAATCACAGGGCACATAGACAACAGTTGCACTCACAGTCACATCTATGGGCAATTTAGAGTCTCCAATGAATGCATGTTTTTTGGATGCAGGAGGAAATCAGAGTGTCCAGAGTAAACCCACACAGACACGGGGAGAACATGCAAATTCCACACATGCAGGGCCAGGATTTGAACCCCAGTCCTCAGAACTGTGAGGCCAACACTGTAGCCAGTTGCTCCATCGTACCATACATGCATATTAGCGGTTTAGCATTTGTGGATTCACTTATTCACAATTTATATAAATATATATATATATATATATATATATATATATATATATATATATATATACCTCCTTGGTTATTTGCAGAAATGCTCACTTATTCACAGTACCCCTCCACACACACATCTTCTTCTTTTCCTTTTGGCTTGTCCCGTTAGGGGTTGCCACAGCGTGTCATCTTTTGCCATTATAGCCTATCTCCTGCATCTTCCTCCCTAACCCCAACTGCCCTCATGTCTTCCCTCACCACATCCATAAACCTTCTCTTTGGTCTTCCTCTCGCCCTTTTGCCTGGCAGCTCCATCCTCAGCACCCTACCACCAATATACTCGCCTCTGAACATGTCCAAACCATCGAAGTCTGCTCTCTCGAACCTTGTCAGCAAAACATCCAACTTTGGCTGTCCCTCTAATGAGCTCATTTCTAATCCTATCCAACCTGCTCACTCCGAGCGAGAACCTCAAGATCTTCATTTCTGCCACCTCCAGTTCTGTTTCCTTTTGTTTCTTCAGTGCCACCGTCTCTTATCCGTACATCATGGCCGGCCTCACCACTGTTTTGTAAACTTTGCCCTTCATCCTAGCAGAGACTCTTCTGTCACATAACACACCAGACACCTTTCGCCAGCTGTTCTAACCTGCTTGGACCCGTTTCTTCACTTCCTTACCACACTCACCATTGCTCTGGATTTTTGACCCTAAATATTTGAAGTCGTCCACCCTCGCTATCTCTTCTCCCTGTAGCCTCACTCTTCCACCTCCACTTTTCTCATTCACACACATATATTCTGTTTTACTTCGGCTAATCTTCATTCTTCGCCTTTCCAGTGCATGTCTCCATCTTTCTAATTGTTCCTCTGCATGCTCCCTGCTTTCACTGCATATCACAATATCATGTGCGAACATCATGGTCCAAGGGGATTCCAGTCTAACCTCATCTGTCAGCCTATCCATTACCACTGCAAACAGGAAGGGGCTCAGAGCTGATCCCTGATCCAGTCCCACCTCCACCTTAAATTCCTCTGTCACACCGAAGGCACACCTCACCATTGTTCTGTTGCCATCATACATGTCCTGTATTATTTCAACATACTTCTCTGCCACACCAGACGTACGCATGCAGTACCACAGTTCCTCTCTTGGTACTCTGTCATATGCTTTCTCTAGATCCACAAAGACACAATGTAGCTCCTTCTGACCTTCTCTGTACTTTTCCACTAGCATCCTTAAGGCAAATAATGCATCTGTGGTACTCTTTCTAGGCATGAAACCATACTGTTGCTCGCAGATAATTACTTCTGTCCTGAGTCTAGCCTCCACTACTCTTTCCCATAACTTCATTGTGTGGCTCATCAACTTTATTCCTCTATAGTTCCCACAGCTCTGAACATCCCCTTTGTTCTTAAAAATGGGAACTAGAACACTTTTCCTCCATTCTTCAGGCATCTTTTCGCCCGCTAGTATTCTGTTGAATAAGTTGGTCAAAAACTCCACAGCCATCTCTCCAAATTGCTTCCATACCTCTACCGGTATGTCATCAGGACCAACTGACTTTCCATTTTTCATCCTTTGTAGTGCCTTTCTGACTTCCCCCTTAGTAATCATTGCCACTTCCTGGTCCTTCACATTTGCCTCTTCAACTCTTCCTTCTCTCTCATTTTCTTCATTCATCAACTTCTCAAAGTATTCTTTCCATCTATTTAGCACACCACTGGCACCAGTCAACACATTTCCATCTCTATCCTTAATCACCCTTACCTGCTGCACATCCTTCCCATCTCTATCCCTCTGTCTGGCCAACCTGTAGAGATCATTTTCTCCTTCTTTCGTGTCCAACCTGGTGTACATGTCTTCATATGCCTCTTGTTTAGCCTTTGCCACCTCTACCTTTCCCCTACGTCGCATCTCGATGTACTCCTTTTGCCTCTCCTCAGTCCTCTCAGTATCCCACTTCTTCGCTAATCTCTTTCCTTGTATGACTCCCAGTATTTTGGGGTTCCACCACCAAGTCTCCTTCTCCCCTTTCCTACCAAAAGACACACCAAGTACTCTCCTACCTGTCTCTCTGATTACCTCAGCTGTCGTTGTCCAGTCTTCCGGGAGCTTCTGCTGTCCATCGAGAGCCTGTCTTACCTCTTTCTGAAAGGCCGCACAACATTCTTCCTTTCTCAGCTTCCACCACATGGTTCTCTGCTCTACCTTTGTTTTCTTAATCTTCCTACCCACCACCAAAGTCATCCCACACACTACCATCTACTACCACCCTAACCCTGTCGAGCTACACTCTCCCCTACCACTACTTTACAGTCAGTAACCTCCTTCAGATTACATCGTCTGCACAAAATATGATCCACCTGCGTGCTTCTTCCTCCGCTTTTGTAGGTCACTATATGTTCCTCCCTCTTCTGGAAATAAGTGTTCACTACAGCCATCTTCATCCTTTTTGCAAAGTCCACCACCATCTGTCCCTCAAAGTTCCTTTCCTGGATGCCGTACTTACCCATCACTTCTTCATCGGCCCTGTTTCCTTTGCCAATATGTCCATTACAATCTGCACCTTGTATGACTACCTGTATTTTGGGGTTCCACCACCAAGTCTCCTTCTCCCCTTTCCTACCAAAAGACACACCAAGTACTCTCCTGCCTGTCTCTCTGATTACCTTGGCTGTCGTTGTCCAGTCTTCTGGGAGCTTCTGCTGTCCATCGAGAGCCTGTCTTACCTCTTTCTGAAAGGCCGCACAACATTCTTCCTTTCTCAGCTTCCACCACATGGTTCTCTGCTCTACCTTTGTCTTCTTAATCTTCCTACCCACCACCAGAGTCATCCTACACACTGCCATCCTATGCTGTCGAGCTGTCCCCTACCACTGCTACCATCTGCTTTTCCCCAATGTCCACCTCACCTAGCTTTGAAAATTAACAAAGTTTGCTCAACTACTTATTTTTCAAAAATGGTTTTGGTAAAAATATACTTGCAATATTCATCACATTAAAAGGGAAGACAATTTGCAATAATGGCACAGGTTTGTGATAAAAAAAAGAAGAAGGCATACATGTTTTGCTTTAGTGAGCCTCATAACATGAAGTGACACACCAGGTCTGGCCCATGAGCCAACTGTGGAATTAGTGATAGAGGAAATGAGTGGCTGGATTATGTTAAACTTAAATTTTTTTTAATAAATGTCACAGGTCTGGAATCTGTAGCTAAATTCTGTTATACCAGAGTTGTCAAACTCAGTTTGATCATAAACCCTATCGTAGTTATAACTTCACTTAGGGATGTGGGGGTGGGGTGGGGAGGGTTATGACTGTTAACCCCTATAAATGAATTATCAACTCATATAATTACATATATACAACACATTGATAGACAAATGCTTTTTAAATCACAAGTTCACAAAAGCATCTTTTTCCAGCTCATATTAAAAACATTTTAAAAGGGGATTGGCAAAAAAATGCATGCTATTTCTATACGCTATTACAAGTGTTTTGCGAGAAACATCCAGTCAATGCACATTATTTGCTTTTGAGGGCTACACAAAATGATGCAGTGGACTGTATCCGGTCCCCGGGCCACCAGTTGGAGACCCATGTAATTTGTTGTTTAGGTGACACATGGCAGTGTCTGTCCACTCACTTGTTTTGGGTCACATCCATCAAACTTTTTTTTGTGGTGGGTGGGGGGAGCATTGTCTCCCTATGTGATCTGAAAAAAGGTCTTTCAGAGTGGATTACTTATTTTTATTGCCGTTGAGGTGCCAAATGCTTGGCTAAGTTTGAAAGCAGTCATATTACTCAACATTTTGCATGGTCTGCATTGTGTTACTGACTAACCATAATTCTATTGTATCCATATACTGTAGGTAGAGTATAGCTTGGGTTGATATGATTGCAGATCCACGCCCTGCATATTGCCACATATCCACTTAAATTCTTCCTGTTTTACTCTGCTTCTTCCTATCGGTTGAGATACAGACACAGAGGTAAATCTTTGTGTGTTTGTGCCTTGAAGCTTAGCTACTGTGCTCTTTTCCTACAAAGCTCCCTCTGGTGTATTTTAGTGGTTGGCCGCCTCGGGCCTTCGTGCACCTCACTCCGCCTCCGTGCCACCCTCTACCCCGTTATTGCTAATGAGTTAGAGTTGCTAGCAGCACAGGTCGAGCAAGCCTGCCGATTAAATGTAAATGGGCAATAATGAGCACAGTCCAAACGACTTGAGGGGGATTTGGTCATTGCAGACTAAAACCATCCCTCTCTGCCTCCGCATCTCCATCAGTCTAACCCCGATGGATAGGACCTGGTCTCTGGGTGGGCATTTGAATGACAGGACTGGGCCCCTGTACTGTGGGTAGCCCAGTGGGGCCTTTTGAGGGGCCCTTCATAAGTGACCACAGAAACAGACATAGGGACTGCAGCTTGTGGTCTCACTGGCCCTTCTAAACTGGTCCATTAATTACACTGAACCCTCGGAGAAAATTAACTGGGAAATGTAATATCACATGGAGGAGGGTTTTTTTTTGTATCGGTTCATGTGTGTATGTGTTATGGAATAGTCAAACAATCCTGTGGCATCAAATCATGCAACCCCCCAATACAAATGTAAACTCTAAGCTTGCAGACATAACTGACACTTAGCAAGCAGGTTTTTTTAGGACAATGAAGGTCAGTGTATAAAAACCCCTATCAGTTTTCGGTCTTGTGTTAACGCAATGAATGCATCATCACAATGTAAGCTCAGCACGGGAAGTTCTTTGATTGACTGAATTTGTGGAAAATGTATTAGATGCTAGTGATTATTATAGGTGAAGTGTAACAAAATCCCAAACTGTGGCATCTTGCAGACAGTTAAAAAATGGCCTAAAGTGAGGTACACAAATACTTGGAATTGGCCTGAGTTTAGTTCTTTCCTGGGAATTTCTGCTATTTTTACTGAACTACAACGAATTTATTACTACACCAGATTACTGGTTTAGAGAGGAGGCTCGCAGTTATTAGTGGACATCTTGTTATGTGTGTTTGTATGATTTCTTGGCGAGTTTTTTTCCTTGCTGTGTATGGAGTCTCACACTTCAAGATGTAGAGTGTATCTTGCATAATTGTATTGCTGTACCAATAAGGAACTTTGTATTGGGTTTAAGTAAAAAAAGAAAGAAATCTCCTACTATATGGATGTAGAAAAGTAAAAATACAACACAGGAGAAGTGATGATGTTGCGTGAAAAATAGAGCTTAGTAGCAAAAGGAAATTCCAATTGTATAGTGCAATTGCAACATTACAATCTTCGGATTACTGTACTGTACAATATTTCACAGTTCTTGGTTTTCATTCACAATATAGCGATGAAAATAGATATGCTAATGTTCTGTGCTTTTTTTTACCAAACACTCACTGCAAAAACACAGACGAACCCATCACCTTTGCACACATCAAACTAAAATGTAAGAGTAGTGTAGATACGAGCAAAAGATGAAGAAGCAGAAGAATTTGGTGTGGCCCACTTCTTCCCCTCTCTATTCCTTCTTTCTCTGCGGTGCTTTCAGTCTCCCTGGGGTTGGATCAGCGCCGCCACAATAGGTAGGCCGAGGCTATCAAAGTACATGCTTTAACTTTTTAAGACTTTTCAGGTTGTCTTTGTTCTCCTTTTCTCTCTGTTGTGCAGGCTCTCTTGGGCCTTGGGTTGGGGAGTCTCTCTGGGTGCAGGCAAGTGGCTTTGGGCTATTAAAAAAAGAGAAAAAACATGCAGGTTATCTTCTGGGAGAAGTCGGGGGAGCCTTTCAAATTGAAGTGAGTTTGCGACCAAAGATGAGGTTTTCGAAGAGACTGATAAGAAGTGTGTATATATGCTGTAGATACAATTTTATATTCATGTTTAAGCTGTGAGGATCCACGTATGTGGGATGAATTTAGATCTTTGGGCAACACCTTTGCAAAGAAATGCTGTGAATTTAGACATGCGCACATCCCACCAAATAAACACAGACACTACCCTCGACACTGCCCTTGCCTCCTCTCACACTCATAAACACAAGCACATGCACACACACTCATACGCACTCACTGCATCCAACATCACCACTTCCACCACATCTACCAAGAAAAACCCACAGGCTTAGTGCCTTTGGGATGATTTGATTAGCAATGATATCTGAAAACGCCCTCGTCGTGGTAACAAGATTAAGCTGAGGCCCTGTCTGTTTTCAGCGCTGGATATTCGCTAGGTGATTAAAACTGGCTCTCTGCACCAGAACAGGAGTCTTCGCTGGCTAGTGGGATGGTTGCCAGGTAACAAGACATGACTGCTGTTTTGATGCGGCTGCATACACACAATACGCTGCTGGGAGATAAAGTACAAAACCTATGTCCTTGGCCAAGCAAATCAGATAGTGACAGTCCTCATAACACATTCATCATGTAGTGAAAATGGAGCGAAAATCCATGTTGACTCACACCAGCAAGGACTTCACAAGTATTCCTGCATAACGAACTTTAAAAAGACATGTTTGCGTAAATGATGATAATGTTAATTTTGGTGATGGGTTTATCCTGCTACACAAAAATAAAAAATTAATTCCTTTACATCTCTCTTTAATATAAATAATCTAGATGGGAGCCAACAGTAAAAACTCTTAACGGCCGAGAGAACAGTCAAGTAAAAACAGGAATGCTGTTTTCTTTGACCTCTATGTTATAGCTGGGAGTGTTACAAATGCAAATTTGCATGGCAAGCCAGCAACTGAACAATAAGAGTCATGTTTAAAAAATGACAACTACCTTACAGTTCACCCTAAAAGAGCGTGATGAAATGAAAAAAATGCATGAAGACAAGCATCCAAACCAACTGCTTGTCTTTTGTTGGTGTAAAGAAGGATACTTGAGATGGTGTTTCCTCACCTGGATACTTCATGGCCAGCTGGTGGTTTCTGAGGACATTAATTGAGGCATGGTGTTTTTACTAAAATCTCTTTGAATGTGTATGTTTCAAGTTTTTTAATCTGTATGTTTGTGCGTGTCTGTGTCCCTGTGGACATGTGGTTAGGGGGATTGATTTTAATTCATGTAGAGGTTGCAATGCAAATATGAAAAGTGCTACATATATCAACATATATTGATTGATTGAAAAATATTAATATTCTATTCACACTATTACGTTAATAATCACGTGAGCAGTATTTTATCACCCTGGAGCAACCATCAAGTTTTGCATATGAGCCGAGCAAAGTACATACACGCGTCCTGACTAGAAGCTATGCTCCTAAGATAACACGGAAATTCCTCATACTTTGCGGGCATAGTGACACACATCAAGGAAGAGGGATTTCCGAAGAGGGTTTCTGGTGAAACTTGTTGAATTATTTCCAAAATAACTTGGGTGCATGACATTGGTATGAATTGAATATATAATTGAGCTAAATTCTTTGTCTGATCATTGACTCCGTACACAAGCCTGTCAACAAAAGAACTGAAAAACTATAATACTGTACTTAAAATAGTTTTTTTTTTTTTTCAGGCTCTAGGGGTAAATGGGCAGCATGGTGGAAGAGCTGTAGAGTGTTGGCTTCACAGTTCTAAAGACCAGGGTTCAAATCCCGGCCTCCCGCTGCGTGTAGTTTTAGTATGCTCTCCCTGTGCCTGGGTGGGTTATCTCCGGGCACTCTGGTTTCCTCCCACATCCCAAATACATGCATTCATTGGAGACTCTAAATTGGCCCTCTGTTTGATTGTGAGTGCGACTCTTATCTGTCTCCATGTGCCCTGCAATTGGCTGGAAAGCAGTTCAGGGTGTACCCTGCCTCCTGCCCGTTGATAGCTGGAATAGGCTGCAGCATTCCCGCGACCCTTATGAGTATAAGGGCATGGATGGGTGGATGGATGGATGGATGGATGGATGGATGGATGGATGGATGGATGGATGGATGGATGGATGGATGGATGGATGGATGGATGGATGGATGGATGGATGGATGGATGGATGGATGGATGGATGGATGGATGGATGGATGGATGGATGGATGGATGGATGGATGGATGGATGATGGATGGATGGATGCATGGATGGATGAATGGATGGGGTAAATGCAGACAAGAAATTCCTTTCCATGCTTGGGTTGTGTGAGTGCCCTAATGCAGACAGTAGACACACCATACAATTTCTGTAATATGATCATAGATACTCTGCTAACTGATAATTGTCTGAGAGAAATTAATAGAAATGCTGAAATTATCCACAAAAGTTTGGGTAAAAACATTTATGGTACAATCAGTCACCTCATGCATTATGATGACTGCCCACCTGCACAATGGAAATAAACACACAATTAAATATTAATCCATAAAGTCAGGAAAGTTGCAGTGATACAGGACTTATCAAAGAAGTCATGGCAAAAAAGAGGCGAGAGACAAAATCTCTCAAGCATGCCCTTGGTGGTCCCTGGGAATTCCTCATGGTCAGATGTGCCCGGAGGTCCTGATTCTCATCCCAGCCACTTCAAACCTGGCTCTGAACTGTTCCAGTAATAGTTGGACATCATGGCTTGATGAAGCCAACAGAACCACATCTTCTACAAAAAGCAGTGATGCAATAACTAGGCCACCAAATCAGACCCCGTCTAAATTTCGGCTGCCCCTAGAAATTCTGTCCATAAAAGTTATGAACTGAATCAGTGATAAAGGGCAGCGTTGGTGGAATCCAAACCTCACTGGAAACAAGTCCAACAATGCAGATTAAATTCTGGCACTGGTTGTACAGGGACCGAACAGTGTACATCATGGGGTTTGGTACACTATAATCCTGAAGCACCGCTCATAGGAATCCCTCAGGGAAATGGTTAAATGTCTTCCTCTAGTCCACAAAACACTTGTAGACTGGTAGTGTGAACTCCCATACAGCCTCGAGGACCCTGTTTCCCACTGTTCCATGGCCAGGACAAAAAAACACCCTGCTCGTTATGAATCCGACTTCCTGACACCCGTGAATAGACCTTACTAGGAAAGTGTCAGCCCCTGTAGTTGGAACCAATACTCAAGTCCTCTTTCTTAAAAAGGTTGGCCCACTACCCCAGTCTGCCAATCCAGAGGCACTGTCCCCTATATCCATGCGATCTTGCAAATAGGACAGCTTCACAACATCCAGAGCTTTTTAACCACCTCGGTGACCTACCCCAGTATTGGAATATTTGTAAATCTAGCTATCATACATTTGCTGTGCAATGAAGAAAGTGCGTTGGTGCAATTAAGAAATGCTTTGCAATAGAGCTTTATTTAGCAATTAATCAGGAAACAGATCAAAAGAGGAAGTAGCCGCCTGTGGAAGACCAGACAGAGGCATTTTGATGGAAGGCACCTGAAGATAACTTCACAATGACTTTTACCACACTTACCGTTTCCAAAATGCCTTACTAAGTATTTACCACTTACTTGCATGACACAATGCTTCTGCCCTCCCCCCTTGGGAATGTTGTAATTGTGAATTCAAATAAAATGAGTCAGGGAGAACTGCTTTAGAGCATAGTTGAGAATTTTGGGGTACAGTTCTTCTCCGTTTTCCTTGCGTGCAAGCAATTTGGTAATGAGTGTGTCCTCATTATTTTGACTGGTTTAAATAAGTGTCACCCTGGTGAACCTGACATTTTTAATTGGTCCTTAAATTGATCCCAAGATACCTGAGGCCCCAAGAGGCTGAGCCAACATCCCGTTAAACACCCAGGCCACGGCATCAGAGACCCTTTTACGGGCCCGGGCCTCGGCTCTGCGTCAGGAGACTGATGCTTAACGGGGAGCCAAAGGAGGGAGACATCTCTGGTGAGTAGGAAACTGATAGGAATGAGCGACTTGCCCATCTGAGTGACTGCTACAGAAAATAAACCCTGACAATACTAGTCTCTATCGGGTAACCCGGACAGAGAAGTCGTAAAAATTGTGAAAAGGGCGACGGTGTCCTCTAATTTACTTAAACTCCGTGAAAAAGTGTGCATCGGTCAAGTGTGAATGGATGTTCATGACCTCAGTTGAACAGGCCATTTTAGTGACAACTATGCTGAAAAAGCAGAGGGAACAATTCTCCACCACTTGTGGTAGAAGCTTGAGAATTATCTCAACCAGAAAGTAATTGTCACCTTGTCCGAGGAAAGTCAGTATAGCCACGACAGGTGAACGGATTTCTAAATTTCCTCAGAGCCATCCGGAAGTCTTTCTCCGTGGCTTTACCAAACTCCTGCTATAGCCGGATTTTTGCTTCAGCGACCAACAAAGAAACATCTCACTTGGCCAGCCGGTATACATTGGCGCCTCCACAGTCTGACAGGCCCAAAATGCCCAATAGGACTCCTTATTCACCTTAACAGCATCCCTCCCCGTTTGTATCAACCAACAGGTTCAGGGATTGGAGCCAGGACAGACATCGACCACCTTTTGGCCACGGCTCTGGTCGGCTGCCTTAGTAATGGAGATGAGGAACATAAACCACCCGGACTCGATGTCCCCTACCTACCAGTAACATGAACAAATTTCTGTCGGAGGTGGGAGTTGGGACTCCTTCTGGGAGAGGATTCAATAGTACATTTAAATCTGCTTAGTGCCTCTCAGTGAGGGGAACTCCAGAAAGGAAGAGAATCCAACCGCTCTCCAGAGGACTGGTACCAGAGTGTGGAGGCCATTAAAACTATATCTAGTCAGAACTTCTCGACCTCACACACCACCTCGGGGTCAATCTCTTCCAGAGAACTAATGTTCCATGTCCCTAGAGACAGCTTCTGTAGCCACGGATCAAATCCCCAAAGTCCCTGGTTTTGCCCACCACCCAGCTTGCACTGCATCTGACCCATATGCCCATCTCACAGGTGGTGATCCCATGGGTAGGGGGACCCACATTACCTTTTCAGACTTTGCCTGGATGGGCCCCATGTGTGCAGGCCTCGCCACCAGGCATTTTTCTTATAGTCTTATAGGCAGCCTTGCTTTGTCTGGTCCCTGACCTAGGTCTTGTTTGTCATGGGTGACCCTACCAGCTTATATATCGTGTCTCCAGATGGCTTTTATCCTCGCAGTACCGAGCAAAAACAGGCACTCTCGAACGAAACAGAACTCTCCTTTGAAAATTGTTCTTTGACACCAGAATGAGAGCATTATCAAGAACGATAGTCAGGAAGAAATGAACTGAATACAATTGATGTTCATCAAAAATACAAATGCGTTCCTGAACTTGTTGTCATTGTCTTAGTACAACACTGGTCAGTGTCAGGGGTGTGGCATTTTTCCTGTTAGGTAGGCCAGTTCACATCAGTAGGTGGCATACAGATATGAAGTTGATGTCAATATCTGCACTCCACACCAAGAGGGATAAAGTGAGCAAAAATATTTTTCACGGTAATGGGGAGAAGAAACCCACACGAAATGTGAAAAACCGTGAAATAGGACTCCCCACCACACACACACACACACCCCAGGAATTTTCATGTATCTCCATCTGGGTACAAAAATTATTAAAACATGTACACAGTATTCATACTTTACGTATTTGAGACTAATATTACAACAGTACACGTATTTACTTAAATCTTCAATTATAAAACCTTTGTTAATCTTTCCAGCAACAATAGGCTGACTGTGATCGGGAAACGTAGGGGAGACGCCTTGGTGGGGAGAATAAGAATAGTACCAAGCACCAGTTTGGTGCATGGAAGGCTTTATTAGATCCTTTAAGCACACAGTATCAATGTGCCCGCTCTTCAAGGATGATTTTTGTCAAAAAAAATAGGCATGGGAGCACACATTAAAAGTCAGTCGATGAGGGCTCGGTGTTTCTTTTAATGCAGATATCCACAGATTCACATTAAAACATTATAACTATTTTCGAAAATGCCACGCAATTCTTCTCTCGCTCAGAGATTCAGATTGCCCCAGCTGCAAAACTGACAGCCAATCAGCGTTTGCCACGTCAGCAGTGCTTGCTTACCCCATTATGAGTGGATATGGTTTCACCGAACAGACAACGTCCATTATCTGGCATTCCGTGGCCAATTTTTGTGGAAAATAATTACAAACACATCAAAATAAAACAAAAATAATGCAATGTACCATGTTTAAGCCTATGCGTTTCAGCCAGAACACACACAGTCAGACCTTGACATGTTGGACAAGAGAAGACACAGCACAACAACACTAAAGAGATTTTCAGACAGGCTCATTTCAAAAGACTGGTGTTTGTGTTCTGTGACCTAATACAAACAGTGGCGGAATGCCAGTGTTGCCGTGAGTTCAAAAAGGTAAAAAAAAATAAAATAAAATAAACAATTGAACATATCGGAATGAATTTAGATCTCCCGCTCAACATGTCTGCATCACTTCCTCAGATACAGTGAAGAAAATGAGTATTTGAACACCCTGCTATATTGCAAGTTCTCCCACTTAGAAATCATGGAGGGGTCTGAAATGTTTATCATAGGTGCATGTCCACTGTGAGAGAGATAATCTAAAAAGAAAAATCCAGAAATCACAATGTATGATATTTTAACAATTTATTTGTATGATACAGCTGCAAATAAGTATTTGAACACCTGAGAAAACCAATGTTAATATTTGGTACAGTAGCCTTTTTTTTGCAATGTCAGAGGCCAAACATTTTCAGTAGTTGTTCACCAGATTTGCACACACTGCAGGAGGGATTTTGGCCCACTCCTCCACACAGATCTTCTCTATATCAGACAGGTTTCTGGGCTGCCATTGAGAAACACTGAGATTCAGCTCCCTCCAAAGATTTTCTGTTGGGTTTAGGTCTGGAGACTGGCTAGGAAACGCCAGAACCTTGATATGGTTCTTACGGAGCCACTCCTTGGTTTTCCTGGCTGTGTGCTTCGGGTTATTGTCATGTTGAAAGACCCAGCCACGACCCAATCTTCAACGCTCTGACTGAGGGAAAGAGGTTGTTCCCCAAAATCTCACAATACATGGCTGTGGTCCTCCTCTCCTTAATACAGTGCAGTCGTCCTGTCCCATGTGCAGAAAAACACCACCAAAGCCTGATGCTACCACCCCATGCTTTACAGTTGGGATGGTGTTCTTGGGTTGGAGCTCATCATTCATCTTCCTCCAAATATGGTTCGTGGAATTATGACCAAATAGTTACATTTTGGTCCCATCTGACCAGAAAACCTTTCTCCCATGACTCCTCTGTATCATTCACATGGTCATTGGCAACCTTAAGACGGGCCTCGACATGTGATGGTTTAAGCAGGGGAACCTTCCGTGCCATGCATGATTTCAAACCATGACGTCACATAGGAAACGGTTGCCTCAGCTCTTTTCAGGTCATTGACCAAGTCCTGTCGTGTAGTCCTGGGCTGATTCCTCACCTTTCTAAGGATCATTGAGACCCCACGAGTTGATATCTTGCATGGGACTCCACTCCCATTGAGATTGACCATCATGTTTAGCTTCTTCCATTTTCTAATTGCTCCAACAGTGGACCTTTTTTCAGCAAGCTGCTTGGCAATTTCTCCGTAGCCTTTTCCAGCCATGTGGAGTTGAACAATTTTGTCTCTGGTGTCTTTGGACAGCTCTTTGGTCTTGGTCATGTTACAAGTTTGAGTCTTACCAATTGTATGGGGTGGACAGGTGTCTTTATGCAGCTAACAACCTCACACAGGTGCATCTGATTCAGGATAATACATGGAGTGGAGGTGGACATTTAAAGGCGGACTAACAGGTCTTTGAGGGTCAGAATATTTGCAGCTGTATCACACAAATACATCTTTACAAAATCATTTCTGGATTTTTTTTTTTTTTTTAGATTATCTCTCTCCCAGTGGACATGCACCTACGATGAAAATTTAAGACCCCTCCATGATTTATAAGTGGGAGAACTTGCAATATAGTAGGGTGTTCAAATACTTATTTTCTTCACTGTAGATATGAAGTTTGTTTAGACGAAGGTGTGTTACATATCACTACATAACAAAACCCAATGTACTGTTCTTTCTATGTATAACGCTCTCAGTGTGGAACACAGAAATAAGAGCCAGCCAAACTCTGTTCAAGAGCCAGGAGATGAGGATTCTATAGCTCCTTTATTGAACAATTGAAGCAGAGTGAAACTGTAAACAGTGACAAGAAATATACAGCACTTGGTGAGTTGTCCATTCAGCCTGTAATGTACACCAATAAAACGTACCAGCCTAAACTAACAGTGTTAACCAATTGAAAATCCTATTCATTTATGAACAGATATTACAATAGGTAGGTTTACATAAAAATCCACACTAATAGCTAAACAGCCAGCCTGAGATCTGACATGCAATGGTCAAAGAGTATCTCGCTAGCTAGGCTATGCACAAAATCAAAGTGACCATATTTGCATTCCCATACAACACTCACCAACATAAACATCCACGATAGGGTTAGTGCATCACAACAAACTTACAACCAATGCTTTCTGAAGGCAAGCATACACGAAATGATGGACAACATGAGGATGAACTTCACATGCGTTCTTGGTGACAACAAAGGACGTTTGATCTTCTCTGTAAACGTACTAGGCACAAATGAATGAGTGCTGCCACCCAGAGGTCAGGTTTTTTTTTTTACTTCTTTACCACCCGGAATTACACCAATGCATTAAATTAACAAGGCTGTGTACAAATGTAACCGATTAACACGTGAAAATTATAATAAAATATGCAAAACAGAAGAATACTTAATGACATCTTGCAGGGCAGAACACCCATCATAAAGTATCTTGTTGCTTCTACCGGCAATTGGGGCTATAGCTACGTGACTAATAACCAATAATGGTGATGTTAGCTTCTATTATCGCCCACATAAGTAGCACACACAAACAACTTACTTCTATTCTTTGGCGTTTCTTTTGTCTGTTGATTGATAGTTCTCTCATGGCTGACTGTTTTTCATGTTCAAAAATATTAGGATAGGCGTTCACGGTTAGTGATTTCTTCTGTTTGGTGTAAAGATGTGGTATGATGGAAAATTTAGAGTCCTGTTCCAGAAACCGTTCTTCGAAGTGATCACTGCAGATGTGTGTAGATTTCCCTGGTTGATCCGTAATCCGAAATCTGTTTTTCAGGCAGAAACCATCTGGTTGTATGAAGCTCTTTTGTTGGTCTTTTCCATAATACAGGTAAGAAATGAATACAGAACCGGTTCCGGCAATTGCCACGGAGGAAGCTTTCGCTGAGGCACAACACTGAGGTGGTATTGTAACTATGTAATCAAAAACGTTATCGCTTAAGAAAAAGTCGACACGAAAGCAACACTAAGATAGATAGATAGATAGATAGATAGATAGATAGATAGATAGATAGATAGATAGATAGATAGATAGATAGATAGATAGATAGATAGATAGATAGATAGATAGATAGATATAGATAGATAGATAGATAGATAGATAGATAGATAGATAGATAGATAGATAGTATATATGTAAGATTGTCAGCAGCGTGGATGAGACAAAATACAAAACAAGGAAATAGGTGGGACAAAGGTAGGTGCTGGGTGAGGCTTTGTTGATGCCCAACCAATCAGCTTTCGGGGTAAAGCCACTCGTGCTCTCATTGGTCAATGTCACGCTGGGAACCAATCACCTGCTTTGTATCAATGTGTCTTTCCGCAATATGCCGATCTGGCTGTTTTTTTTTTCAATAAGAAAAACTTCCAAAGCACTGAAGCCGCAAAAAGTGAAGCATGAAGTAGTGAGGGATATTGTGTGTCCTCCTTGTCAACCTTCCTTGAGTCCTTACAGACTTTCCCTTCTCTCATTTTCTTTATTTCAATTTTTATTTATTTATTTTTATTTTTAATTTTTTTCTGCTCTTCATTTTTTCCCATTTTTCTGTGTTCTTCCTTCATTTACTTTATCCTTTCTTCATTCCTTCTCTTTACTCTCTCTTATCATTGCATTTCTCTCCATCCTCTTTTCCATTCATCCTCAGTTCCTCACAGTCTTCCCTTCAGAACAAGTGGACCACATGTGTGGGGAAAACAGGGGAGGGATTCATCCTCCCAAGGTAAGATATATGGTATGTTCAACTCCAGCATCTATCTACTGTCAACAAACGGTAATCCGAATTGTGGGGAAGAAATGTCAGAACATTTTATTGCATTCTATCATCAAATCTGAATGAAACAAATGTGTCAGAGGTGACTGGTAGAATGTTGGGATCCAAGTGATGTGTGAATTCTTGTAGGGCCTACTGTACAGCAATTCAAATGCAGGCAAGTGAATACTGTATTCCAAATATATTCATGGGCTGTTCCACAAAGGATCACACGCTATTACCTCCACGAGGTGATAAGATAAGGTATTTTTCATATTTCACTGTATTTTCATTCATTCCATCCTATTTTGGCAAGGGGGTGGTTGGCCTCAGGCAAGATTAATAAGCATTTAAAACGGTTTCAACGCTAAGCAGCAGATCACAGTGACTGTTTCACAGTATTGTTCACTACTGAGTGGCCATGAATGACATAAACAGATTGCACCAGCAGAAAGCTATTGTGTTAATACACATATATGCAAGTAAGTAAGCATGGATCTTCAATGCTAATGTATGTATACACAGTTATTAAACGGAAATACACAAACAGAGAATATGCGTATCGTATCAGAAAAAAAAGTACATGTTTCATTTATTAACTGAATTGAATAAAGCCCTCATGTTTATGTTATTGAAAAAAAAAACAATTCATTCAAGAATTCATAAATGTGATAATCACAATTGTTATTTTTCCCTGTTTTCTCTTTTGTAGAACATTTTTTACCATACTTATTATTTCACTTGTATTAATTATAATTTTGGCGGCATGGTGGGTCAGCTGGTAAAGCGTTGGCCTCACAGTTCTGAAGTCCCAGGTTCAATCCTGGACCCGCCTGTGTGGAGTTTGCATGTTCTCCCCGTGCCTGCATGGGTTTTCTCTGGGCACTCCGGTTTCTTCCCCGATCCCAAAAACATGCAACATTAATTGGACGCTC
This sequence comes from Syngnathoides biaculeatus, assembly GCF_019802595.1. Lineage (NCBI taxonomy): Eukaryota > Metazoa > Chordata > Actinopteri > Syngnathiformes > Syngnathidae > Syngnathoides > Syngnathoides biaculeatus. Next base: position 2,725,747 of record NC_084658.1, read on the forward strand.
TAAATTGCCCCTAGGTGTGATCATGAGTGTGGCTGTTTGTCTCTATGTGACCTGGAAACCAGTTCAGGGTGTACCCTGCCTCCTGCCCGTTGACAGCTGGGATAGGCTCCAGCACTCCCGCAACCCTCGTGATGATAAGCAGCAAAGAAAATGGATGGATAATTATAGTTTTTTCACACAATACTGTATTGATAATTACAAACACAGATTACAAACACAGATATTAAGAAATATAACTGCATTTCCTCCAAGAGGTGTATTTATTTACTCAACTGAAGATATTTCACCCCTTATTTTTTAGCACGTTGTCTCATATTTATATGAATGCATTTTTAATATGAGGTTGAATGTTGAATTTATGTTATGTAAATGTTGAATAATTTCCCATCACTATGCAATATAACATTCATCATATTTGTAGTGTTCAGCATGGAATAAATCCACATCCAAATTTAACTGCTCGCTATCTATGTTTCTTTCTTCCCCAGATTTCATATATCAAATGTACTGTGCAGTGTACAACAGCACTTTCTCTTAAACATCAGATTTACAGAAGTCATGTATTTTTGACCTGTTTCTTGTGAAGATGCCCACTGTATGTATTGTCGTATCAATCATATACATAATTATGGTCATGTAGTTGCAACATTTTGTCTCTATTTGGGGTTAGGTATTGTTAGATGCATTACACATACATGACATGCAACATAACTGAAATAGCATTACTCCCAGACTAAACAAAACAAAACAGTTAAAATAAATAAATATATAAATGAACACAAAATAAATTAACTGCTCAGTCTAAAATATGTTCTTTGTGCATTGGACATCGTAAAAACATTATAAACAATATGAACAAAATTGTTAACCTTGCTAAATTAACAACAGTAACTGCAATTCCTATATATACTATGTATATATGTGTGATAATGACATAATGTCCAGCAAAGTATAGGGTTGAGTTTGATGGACAGCTTATTTAATTATAGACATTCATAAACAGTATAACAGAATAATTAGTTGGGTAATGTACATAGGGCTGCAAGGGTCGAGCAAATACGGTGCTTAAAGTGCAGATTGTGCAAGAGTTGAATTTATGGTCTACACTCTAGAGTCAGTGGTGATGGAGGTGGTAGGTGTCAGGTAGGGATAATAGGTCAAAGCAGATAGGGAGCTGAGCATTCTGACTCCTTGGTGGAAGGATTTGTCCTAAAGCCCGTTAGTTTTGGTTTCTGCAGTCTCTTCCCTGATAGAAGCAGTCTGAAGAGGCGGTAGGATGGGTGAGTGGGGTCACCTGTGATCCTGGTGGACTTGCAAGTGAGACGGGTGTGATAAATGTCAAAAAGGGAGGGGATAGAGGCATCGAGTCCAACAGCCAGTTGCACAGGGAGGTGTTTAGTTCCAGCTGGTTTACAATGAGGATGAGCTGCTGATGAATGATGCTTTTGAATGTTGAGCTGAAGTCGATGAACAGCATTCTGACATCCGAGTCTTTGGTCGCCAAATGGGTGAGGGCTGAGTGGAGGGCAATGGAGATAACATCATTGGTCAAAAAGTTGGACCGATCTGTTAACTTGTAGGGGTCCAGTGTGGGAAAGGGGGAGAAGCAAATTTGATGTGCTCCATGACTAGGTATTCTAAACACTTCATGATGGGAATGAGTGCAACTGACTACATCATTATAGCATGAGGGAGATGGCTTCTTTGAGACCCAGATGATGGTTGTGGCTTTGAGGCAGGAGGACGGCTTGGCTCAGTGAGGTGTTGAAGATGTCTGTGAGGACATCTGTGAGCTCATCTGCACAGTCTCTCAGGGCACGGCCAAGAAATGTTATTTGGAGGCTTTCATTGCATTGGTCCTTCTGAGTGATCTCTGCATGCTTTGAAGAGTCAGCAGCAGCCCCGAGTCTCTGGGAGGCAGAGGAATCCTTTTTGCTGGGAAGATGTTGTTCTCTAAATGAGCAAAGAAGACATTTACCTGATCGAACAGAGAAGAGTTGTCCCGTGTCTGTGAGGGTGCGGGGGGCTTGTAGTCCGTGAAAGTATGGATACCATGCGACAGGTTCCTGGTGTCTCCGCTGTTGAAGTGGTTGGTAATCCTCCTGGAGTATTACCTCTTAATTTCTCTGATGCCATGTGACAGGTTGGCGGTAGCTGTCCTTAGGCTCACCCTCATCCCCAGCTCTGAAGGCAACATTCCAGCCCTTGAGAATCCTGTGGACTTCCTCTGTCAGCCATAGCTTCTGATTGGCTCTATGGTCGGAGGCTTCCAAGAGAGGGAGGGGATGGCTTTCTATGTTCCTTTCATTGAAGCATGTTACATTGAAAGATGTCTCATCAGGTTGGATTAACTCTGACATGGGGAAGCACTTTTCTCCATGACATAATTTGCATTTGAAATATGAATTATTTCCTTTAGGTTAATTATTGGCAAAAGTAATGTCCATACTTGCAGTTAAAGAAAGCTGGTTTACCCTTAGATTTAGCACAAAAAAGGTCCATCAATTGACTGTCTATTGTTTGTCGTACTAAACATGTATATCGTACTAGGGCGGCTTTAACCACCAGAGAAAAATTCTTTTTTTTTTTTACAAACATGACATACATGGCCAAAAAAACTGATTCTGTTTTTGACTCTGAATCTCACCATTCAACATATTTTGGATTCCACCCAACTCACTACTTGTGTGTACTCGTGTATATCTTTGTAACTATGCTAGCTTCCATTTGTGTCAACAACACACGCCCAACTGTACTGCTGTTTGGCTTACTATGAAATTTGACTCTCTCACAGCCAGTCATAATCTCTTATGAGCTCGTTTTGTGAATCCTCACAAAGAAGAACAATAAAAAAAGTCTTGGTTTAGAAATTCCACTGGTCTGATGAAAAACCTAGATTATTTAACTTTCAAAGTAATGCGCCATACTATGTGCAAGCATCTAACGGCAATGGAAGATTATGTGTTATTGGATAAAGGAACGTAAATTAGTCATGCCATTACTCCATCACTGAAGAGGACGTTTAAAACCTGATCTGCAAAAACATACATAATCAACATTTTGCATGGCGGAAAATGAAAGTGCAACCAGAATAATTGAAGCCCTCCCCAAATTGGGATTTTATTTTGCTCTCCCAGTCTTGAAATATAATCACTTTGCCCAATTTTATTACATTTCCTAATGATACTTGCCCAGAGCGATTGTTCTGTGTGTTCCTTAGCAAACAGCGCGTGTCAGCTCACTGAGATTAATCTTGATTACTTTAGCCCTTGATGAAGTAGGCTACAATAATGCTTTAATTGGGGAATATTATCACATTGGGGAGGAAAAAAATGGTGATAGATAGAGCACGAGATGGATGTTTGTCTCCACAGTGCACTAATTGTAAAACTGTTTGGAGTGATTACCTTGGATGCATCAATGGCTTGTGCAGCAGGCGGAACACAAACAACACAATGCCTGCCACATTCATGACTGGCATAGAATAAATGTTGATTTTGTGATTATAATAATCCACTAACAGTAGCAAAGAAGAATGATACGATGACCGTTGTGATTTTCAGCCAATCACATTACTACTTGAGCATTCTAAAGAAATCCAATATCACAGATTGCTTGGCTCAAATAGTAATACTGTTTGTCAGGGCCATTGTCATGCCACTGGCAGAAGCTCCTTACCTGCGCCTCATTGTTGCTAATCATGCCATGTTTTTAAGCATTGTTTGTGGGGTCACAAGTGGGGAGTTCGTTACATGAGTATATGGGTTTCATGTCAGTGTATTTGGCTTGTTACCACATCCCAGTGTTCCTGTGCCACGTCAGCCAAGTCTGGTAAAGTCTTGTTTTTCCATGTTTTTGCCTTGTAGTCATCTAACCTCGTTTTCACGTTTTTGGACCTTGCGTTCTGCCACATATTTTTGTGCCTTTGCCCTTGTTGGACTGCTTTCCTGTGTATGACCTCTGCCTCGTATTAAACATCCTTTGAAAACCATGTAACTGCCTCAGAGTCCTGCATTTGGTTCCTACCCCATGTCCTGTGTTTGTACAGAACAAACTGGCCAGACATGAAACCAACAGACTTTTGCCCAGGGAATAAAGCTGTTTGAGAGTTTCTTGGTGACTGTGTTCGCTGCCTTCTATTGGAAACTTTTTTTAAGCTAATTGAGGAATGTGAAAGAGTGAGGTAAGGAAGTGAAGATATGGGTCCAAGCGGGGTGGAACAGTTGGTGGAAGGTTTCTGGTGTTCTATGTGACAGAAGATGGAGGATGAAGGACAAAGTTTACAAAACAGTGGTGAGGCCGGCCATGATGTATGGATAAGAGACGGTGGCACTGAAGAAACAACACGAAGCAGAACTGGAGGTAGCAGATATGAAGATGCTGAGGTTCTCGCTTGGAGTGAACTGGTTGGATAGGATTAGAAATTAGCTCAATAGAGGGACAGCCAAAGTTGGATGTTTTGGAGACAAGGTTTTAAAGAGAGCAGACTTCGATGGTTTGGACATGTTCAGAGGTTAGAGAGTGAGTATATTGGTAGAAGGGTGCTGAGGATGGACCTGCCAGGCAAAAGAGAGAGAGGAAGACCAAAGAAAATGTTGATGGATGTTGTGAGGGAGGACATGAGGACAGTGGGTGTTAGAGAGGAAGATTCACGAGATAGGCTGAGATGGAAAAAGATGACATGCTGTGGCGGCCCTCAATGGGACAAGCCGAAATGAAAAGAAGAAGAAGAAGATTGAGGAATGTTTTGATCTGGCTCGGAAGAGGAGATTGGCCAACAAGCATCCATCAGTCTGTGCTCCCTTCTTGTTTACGCCTGGTCTGCAGAGTCTGCATCTTGTTTTTGTTTCATTGGCACCAGGGTCATGGCATTTACCTCGCTGTTTCGTCTGCACCTGGTCCATGACGATTAACCTTTGCCCGTGTTCTCCAGCACCGGCGTTCGACCTAGTGGCCGTCTCCTCCTCATGCTTCCGTGATGCCTGAGCCTTGGCCACCTATCACTCTTGTTTCGGTGGCTTCTGAGCAGCAGCGACTCCCTCGTTCTTGCTTCAGCATCGGTGCACCACCTACAGCATCCACCACACATTTCTGTTTCATTGGCGCCCAGCCTGTGCCGTCTCCCTCGTGTTCCTTTCTCGTCAGTGCTCAGCCAGTGGCATTCTCCACATGCTCCTGTTTCTTTGGCATCAGGCCCACAGTGTTCACCATGTGCACCTGTCTTGTTAGCGCCGGCCAGCGGTAACCACCCCTCACTCGTGCACTTGGGCAGCAGCAGGGAACCAATCCTTCATCTCCTGCGTTTGCTCCTCCACCACCTCTCACTCATGCCTTGGCGGTGCCCGATCAGCAGCCACCACCTCTCCCCCATGCCTCAGCGATGCTTGACCAGCAGCAGTTACTGCCTCTCGCCCATGCCACGTCAGTGCTCAATCGGCAGGTCCCCCATGCCATAGTGAGCTTGGCCAGCCAGTACCTCTCAGGTGCATCGGGAGTCCCTCAGGCTGAAAATGCCTGATAGGACACCTTCTTCTGCTTGACAGCATCCCTCACTGTTGATGTCCATCAACGTGTTTGTGGGTTGCCACCACAACAGGCACCGACCACCTTACGGCTACAGCTCCGGTCGGCTGCCTCAGCAATAGAGCCGTGGAACATCGTCCACTCAGACTCAATGTTCCCTGCCTCCTCTGGGACATGATCAAAGGCCTTTCGGAGGTGGGAGTTGAGATTCCTTCTGACAGGGGAATCTGCCAGCCGTTCCCAGCAGAGACTCACAATACGTTTGGGCCTGCTATGTCAGACCGGCATCTTCCCCCACCATCGGAGCCAACTCACCACCAGGTGGTGATCAGTTGACAGCTCTGCCCCTCTCTTCACCTGAGTGTCCAAGACATGCGGTCGCAAGTCCAATGACACAACCACAAAGTCGATCATCGAACTGCGACCTAGGGTGTCTGATGCCAGGTGGACATGTGGACACCCTTAAGCCTGAACATGGTGTTCGTTATGGACAATCTGTGATGAGCACATAAGTCCAATAACAGAACACCACTCGGGGCATTCTTCCCAATCACCCCCTTCCAGGTCTCACTGTCATTGCCCACGTGGGCATTGAAGTCCCCCAGCAGAACAATGGAGTCTCCAGAGGGGGGCTCTCCAGCACTCCCTCTAAGGACTCCAAAAAGGGTGGGTCCTCTAACTGCTGTTTGGTGCATAAGCACAAACAACAGTCAGGACCCATCCCCCTACCTGCAGGCGGAGGGAAGCTACCCTGTCATCTACTAAACCCCAACGTACAGGCCCTGAGCCAGGGGGCAAAAAGTATACCCACACCTGCTCAGCATCTTTCTCCGTGGGCAACTCCAGAGTGGAACAGAGTCCAACCCCTCTCAAGAGGAGTGGTACCAAAGCCCAAGCGGTGTGTCGAGGCGAGTCCAACTATATCTATTCAGAACTTCTCAACCTCACACACCAACTGGGGCTCCTTCCCTGCCAGAGAGGTGACATTTCATGTGCCTAGAGCTAGTTTCTCTAACTGGGATCGGATCGCCAAGGTCCCCGATATATATATATTTATTTATGAAATTTGACCTTGTAAGGAGCCTAACGTACTTACAGGTATCTTAGTTGGTGTAATAAGTAATACAATATAACTGGAAAATGAACAATATTTTCTGAAAGCACTGCAATCTTAAGATCTGGATTACAGTAAACATTACTTACAATAACCCACATTGTGTTTTAGTGTGTGTTAGTGTATGTACTTGTCTAGTAGTTTTGTACAGCTCTGTCATTTTTAAATTATTTATTGCTTCTTATTGGTTACCACATCTTTTAAAGTGTTGTATTATTATGGAAAAAAGAAAAAATAGTTTCATACTTCCTTACCTTGACCCGCATTGTGTCAAGGAGCAACAACCCCACCTCCCCCAAAAATGCGTCTGAGGCCTGTCATGTTGCTACTTACGGTGCCAAATGAACACACCCTGGGGCAACAACCAAATCTGCCCATGCAGCTCTCTTTCTATTCTGCCCCTTCTTCACTTGCATGGTATTGCACTTGACATGGGCTGGCGCACACACACACACACACACACACACCACACACACACACACACACACACGCATGCACACACACACGCATGCACACACATGAACATAACACATTAAATGCAAACAACTTCACCAGGCCTGCGCTACAAAAGAGAGCCAATCTGCTTGCTTGGAACAGTTGTCTTGCTAGGTGTACGACGCTGACTGGACATATGCTGACCCCTTCTGATTTTTTTGTGTGTGCATTGAGTTCCTTGTTGGTGCCTCCTTGTGTCAGAACATTCTGCTAGGTTTTTTTTTTTAGGTGGGTTGAGTCTGGGAGGTCAATGAGGGAGTACAAATTCATCCATTTTCTGAACCATTTAGATTGTTTCTGTCGGTACTTGTAGAGTTTGGAGTGGGGCAGCATGGTGACCAAATGGTGGGCCACATCTGCGTCATAGTTCTGAGGACCCAATTTAGAATCCAGCCTCTCCCCGTACCTGCTTGGGGTTTTCCCCATTTCCTCCCACACCCTTGAAACATGCACAGTTGGTTAATTGAAGATTCAAAATTATCCATTGGTATAAATAAGGGTGCAAATTCCTGGTTGTTTATTCAGCTATGTATTGAACTGTGACAGGTTCAGAGAGTATCCCATTTCTTCCCCAAAGATATCTGAAATAGGCCCCAGTATACCTGTCACCCTAATGAGAATAAGTGCTGTAGAAAATGGATGGCAGGAGTTGGGAGGAAGGGATTTGTCTTTTTATGGGAACAACAATTAGACAAAGGTTTCCAAAATGTGACACCTTGTGATGGGTCCAGCAACACCAACACATAAATTCATGTGCCGAACTCATTGGATAAAACAGCGTGCCCATGTCCTTATCAACTTAAAGTGGGACTGACATCCCTATAAACATTCTAAAATAGATATTGTAATGAAAAATACACATAACAGTATTCACTTCAATGTCTATACGAAAAAAAAAAGTGAGCGGAGAACGCGTCATCCATGCAGAAAGTTGCGCAATTGTGTGTCCCTCCACATCCAAGTGGTCGCTACATTAGTGGCGTCCTCTGTCCTTGACGTCATCGTCACTTCCGCAATTGAAAACTTGCAGTGCCTACTACTATGGAAGCGATATTCGCATTTTTCCGACGTCCCTTCTGACACCGAAGCTCGTTTCGAAAAGGACAACACCACACAACCGAGTCAAATTACCGGGGCAATATTACACGCTTGTTTCGAGCAATATTCAGATACACTATTGTTTTGAGCAATATTCAGATCATATCCGATCACGACCAAACCGCATCCCGTTCAATCCACTCCCGTGGCGGAGATGAGCCATCGCGGCTCATCGCAGCCGGCCAGTGTGGCTTATGACAGAGCCAAGCGGTGCTGCTTTAGGGGGGTGCTCGCAGTCGAGCCAGGGCGCTTTATGCGCGCATGCGACTGAGTAAGGCATTCTCGGCTGCGTTCTTCAGAGCCGCCCCCGTCGCAAAGCCCGACGAGCAGCCTTTGCAGAAGCTGTGACCGCCGAACGCGTTTCGGCGCCCGAGGTAGCATATAAGGAGAAGGTGGAGCCGAGCTATGTTGCTTTTAGATGTATGTTCAAAGTCGCCGCAGTACGCGATGAACACTATCGAGACATTTTTGGCTGGGCGACGCGCACATCGACGCATTTCATACGCGGATCTTTTGTTACGTTACGAGAGAGACCGATTACGTTCTCCGCCCCAAACTTTTTTTTTTTTTTTTTTTTTTGGAGCTGTATACACACCTACCTATTTTTTGGAACCCACGAAGCTCTCGTCCTCTGCACCTGTGCAATCCATTTTTCACAACGAACAGGGTCTCTTTCAAACTTATGAAGGGTAATTCCATTTTCCCGAGTGTTCAAGCAATGTCCAGCAATGCAATGAGCCGGCATTTGGGCTAACACGAAGGAACAAAGAGCTACCTTCCCGGAGGTAAAACTAATCAAATGAGTCCACAAGGGGGCGCCGCTGTCCTTTACGTTCACTTCCTGCTTTTTCTCGAAAACAAATCCCTGAGAAGATTTTCATGGCGGGAGTTACAAAAAGCTGTATACGTCAAAATCATATTTTGTGGTGAAAAAACACATGGGACCATATTGGATGTGGGTTTTTCATTAATGATATACCAAAAATCATCCGTTTGACGACACTTGACCTTCAAGAAATCCGTGTGACTGATGCAGCTATTGTCATGCTCATACATGTGGATGCATGATGCTGTATCAAAATGTGTTTATAAGACATCGCATCTCTCTATGGGATGCATCTTTGCCAAAAGAAAAAACTATTGAAACACAATTCTTCCCTTTGATATAGAGCCCATGTTTCAGCCAAGTGGAACCGTGGAACAACTGGAAAGCGTTGGCCTCACAGTTCTGAGGTACAGGGTTCAATCCCGCCTGTGTGGAGTTTGCATGTTCTCCTCATGTCTGCATGGGTTTCCTCCAGGCACTCCGGTTTCCTCCCACCAACCCAAAAACATGCTCCTGTAGCGCCGGAGAAAAGGAGTCGGAGGCGGAGTGTCGGACACAGAAACAGAACTTGCTTTATTGTTCGACATCACCAAACTACTGGCATAACGGCGGGAACTCTCTTAACCTTTCCTCCGGAAGCGCAACAACAAAAACAGTCCGTGCGGAACCCCGCACCCCAACTCGAGGTCCCGCGGGTGAATTATGTAAACACCACACAAGCCCCCCCAGAATTCACCCATAGTCAAAATCCTTGTGCCGTGGAGGGATGATGACCCGACCCCGGCGAGTGTGCACTGTAGGGGCCGATGGGGGCGGGGCCGCACTGTCCATTGAGTCACGGGACAAGGGCTCAGGCGGGGTCAAGGGTACCCCGGCGGGCGCAGGGGCACAGGGCAAAGGGGGACGACCCCGGCGCGGGGGGAGGGCCAACCCCAAAGGCTGGGCAATGTCCAGGTGCGCGGGTTTGACCCTGTCCACGGAAACAGTCTCGGGTCTGCCGCCAATGTCCACGAGCAGGCTCTTATCCCCGTGCTCCAGGACCCTGAACGGCCCGTCGTATGGGGGGCGGAGAGGTCCACGGTGGGCGTCATGACGAACAAACACAAAATCCGCAGAGCGCAGGTGACGGGGCAGCCGGGCAGCTGGGGTGCAATGTTGCGACGTGGGAACCGGCGCAAACCCTTTTGCGGCCTCCAGCAGGGAGGACCGTTGCCTGGCTGCGGACCAGGGCGCTGTGGCGTCCGGGATGAATTCGCCGGGGACCCGCAGTGGCTGGCCGTAGACGAGTTCGGTGGATGAGGACAACAGGTCCTCCTTGGGGGCGCACCTGAGGCCGAGCATGACCCACGGGAGCTTATCCAACCAGTTGCCGTCCGTTAAGCCGGCACGCAGGGCTGCTTTCATGGAGCGGTGGAACCGCTCGCAAAGACCGTTCGCCTGGGGGTGATAGGCGGTAGTGCGGTGCAGCTTGACCCCCAAACTCTCAGCGACTGCGTTCCAGAGTTCAGAGGTAAACTGAGGGCCACGATCTGAAGAAAGGTCGCACGGTGTCCCGAAGCGTGCAACCCACGTGCCGATGAACGCCCGGGCCACGTCTGACGACGTTGTCGAGGAGAGGGGAACGGCTTCGGGCCAGCGGGTCGTCCTGTCCACCATGGTGAGCAAGTAGGTGAATCCGTGCGAGGGAGGAAGTGGACCTACCAAGTCAACGTTGACGTGGTCAAACCTCCTCTCGGGGACAGCAAAGGGCACCAAGGGGGCTTTTGTGTGGCGATGCACCTTAGCCCGCTGACAGGCCACGCACGAGTCGACCCAGGCCTGCACATCTTTCTTGAGACCACGCCACACGAACTTCTGGGCCACCAGCCTCACGGACGGTTTCCTTCCGGGGTGGGAGAGGTTGTGGACCGCCTCGAAAACAGCTCTTCGCCAGTTTGCAGGGACCAGCGGCCGAGGCTGGTCAGCCGAGAGGTCGCACAGCAACCTGACGCTCGAGTCACCAACCGCGACTTCCTCCAGGCGCAAACCCGTGTCAGAAGTCTTGAGGGCCTGCACCCCGTGGTCCGAGGCCTGGTCTGCGCTCATGCGGGAGTAGTCGAGACCCAGATGCACAGTGCCGACGATCGCCCTGGAGAGGCAGTCCGCGACCACATTGGATTTGCCGGCGATGTGTTGGATGTCCGTAGTGTACTCAGAGATGAACGACAGTTGGCGTTGCTGGCGGGCGGACCACGGCTCGGCCACCTTGGACATGGCGAAAGTGAGGGGTTTATGGTCCACATATGCCGTGAACTCACGGCCTTCCAATAGGGAGCGGAAGTGGCGGATCGCCAGCCAGAGGCCGAGGAGCTCTCTATCGAACGTGCTGTATTTGCGCTCCCTGGGGACCAGCTGACGGCTGAAAAAGGCAAGCGGTTGCCAGGCGCTGCCGACCCACTGTTCGAATACGGCTCCAACAGCGTAGTCCGATGCATCGGTAGTGAGAGCGACAGGGGCCCCGTGGGTCGGGTGAGCCAGCATAGCGGCACGACTCAGTGCGGCCTTCGTAGCCTCGAAGGCTTCCATCCTCTCGGCCGTCCATTCAACGTCCCGGTTGGGGGCCTTGTCTTTAAGAGCCTCATAGAGCGGGCGCATGATGTGGGCCGCCCGGCGGATGAACCGGTGGTAGAAAGTCACATCCCCAGGAACTCCCGGAGGCCCCGAGCCGAGCGAGGTCGGGGAAAAGCGGAGACGGCCTCCACCTTTGCCGGAAGGGGGGCGGCGCCGTTCTTGTCTATGAGGTGCCCGAGGAACTGGATAGAGGGCACCCCGAAAACACACTTTGCCGGGTTGATGATCAGGCCATGCTGCTCAAGTCTTGCGAAGAGGTCGCGGAGGTGCATCAGATGTTCATCCTCCGAGGAGCTGGCGACGAGGATGTCATCCAAATAGACCAACACAAATGGCAAGTCCCTGAGCACAGAATCCATTAAACGCTGGAAAGATTGTGCCGCGTTTTTAAGACCAAACGGCATCCTCAGAAACTCGAACAGTCCAAACGGAGTGATTACAGCTGTCTTGGGAACGTCTGAGGGGTGCACGGGAACCTGGTGATACCCGCGCACCAGGTCGACCTTGGAGAACAAGATTTTGCCTGCCAGGTGGGCTGAGAAGTCCTGAATGTGTGGAACAGGGTAGCGGTCCGGCGTAGTGGCGTCGTTAAGGCGGCGGTAGTCACCACACGGTCGCCACCCACCACTCGGTTTAGGGACGATGTGTAGTGGCGAGGCCCACGGGCTATCCGAGCGGCGGACGATGCCCAGACGCTCCATGTTGGCAAACTCGGACTTAGCGACTGCTAGCTTCTCGGGATCAAGCCGTCGGGCCCTCGCGTGGATCGGGGGGCCCTTGGTCTCAATGTGGTGTTCGACCCCATGTTTAGTCGTGGCAGAGGAGAAAGTGGGCCGTGTCAAGGCAGGGAACTCACCAAGGAGGAGTTGGTACTTGGTGCCGTCCGATAGCGAACTGGAGAGACCACCATAAGTCGCCTCATTGCGGACGCAGGCGACCGTGGAAAAAGTCAGTGCATCCACCAGACGGCCCCTCTTAATATCCACCAGCAGCCCGTGGGCACAAAAAAAATCAGCGCTGAGGAGAGGGAATGAGACATCCGCAGTGACAAAGTCCCATGTGAAGCGCTGACTCCCGAAACACAAGTCCACAGTCCTCATGCCATAAGAGCGGATAGGGGAGCCATTAGCGGACAGTAGGGGTGGCCCATGAGTCCCGCCAGCGGCGTCCTCCGCAGTGGCCGTCAGGACGCTCCTCTGGGCGCCGGTGTCACAAAGGAATTTGCGCCCGGAAAGGTTGTCCTTGACGAACAGCAGCCGGCTCTTCGCGCCCACGCTCACGGCCGCTGCGAAGCGTGGGCTTTGGCGTTTCCCGACGCGTCGTAGTTGCAAGGGGCGCGGCACCTCTTCGCTTTCGCACCGAAACGGGCATGGAAGTAGCACAAGCCTGTGCCAGCACGGCCGTCGGTGCCGAAGGGGCCCCTGCTGGATGCCACCCCCGCGCCCGAAGGTGAGTAACTGCGCGTCGCGGCCAGCGTCTCAGGGGAGAAGCGCTGGGTTGCCAGGAAGAAACGGTCGGCCTCCTCGGCCAGGGCCCGGGGCTCAGCGACAGTACTGTTCGCGAGCGCCGTCTGAACATGCGGTGGCATTTGCCTGAGAAACAGTTCCATGAAAATGAAATTGGGCTCTTCCGTGCCCAGCAGGTTTAGCATCATTTCCATGAGTTCGGAAGGTTTGCTGTCCCCCAGTCCATTAATAGCCAACAGACGTCGGGCACGTTCCGGCCGTGAAAGTTCAAAAACCTTGAGAAGGTGAGCCTTGATCCCAGCATACTTATCTCGGGCCGGGGGAGAGGTGATGAAGTTCACTGCTCTGGCCGCCGTTGAGCTCCCGAGTGCTGAGACAACGTGGTAGTAACGCGTGGAATCATCTGAGATCCCGCGGAGGGCGAACTGAGCCTCAGTCTGTGCGAACCACGCTGCCGCGGACGTCTCCCAAAACTCCGGCAATTTGAGGATGGCGGTTGCCATGTTCGTTTCAGTCTCGAAAACGCCGGGATTGACGTCGGGGTCACCAGTGTAGCGCCGGAGAAAAGGAGTCGGAGGCGGAGTGTCGGACACAGAAACAGAACTTGCTTTATTGTTCGACATCACCAAACTACTCGCATAACGGCGGGAACTCTCTTAACCTTTCCTCCGGAAGCGCAACAACAAAAACAGTCCGTGCGGAACCCCGCACCCCAACTCGAGGTCCCGCAGGTGAATTATGTAAACACCACACTCCATTAATTGAAGACTCTAAATTACCCAAGGTGTGATTGTGAGTGCGGCTGTTTGTGTTGATGTACCCTGCGATTTGCTGGCAACCAGTTCAGCGTGTACCCCACCTCCTGCCCAATGACAGCTGCAATAGGCTCCTCGATGGATGTATACGTATGGATATGACTCAGTCAGTACTGAAAAGTATACATAGCGATACCTTGGATTGGGATTATCTAAATGGGTGTGTGGAGATTGCAATTTTTTGCAGGTTGTTTTTAAAATATCAAAGCCATTAATGAAAAAATTATTCAATAAAGCTAAATTATGAGTATGACATTAAGAACATAATTGGAAGTAGACAAAATGCATGTTCTCACGAACACTAGTGTTCTCTTCTAGTGCTACTGCTAAATAGAAAGACACATGCCATTGCTGAATGTTGTTTGCTGTTTGTTGTTTTTAACTGTGCCCTAGCTAGAATTCACATGACAGCAACACACCAAATGTTGGGACAAGCAGCAGCACAATAGCATACATGAGAAAAATATGCATAGTTGGATTACGGACGTGCAGACAATGTTAGTTTTGGTCACCCACGGTTCATGTTTGCATGTCAAATCCTGGTGCAGCATCACTGTGCATGTCAAACAGGCCTTTTTTAATTTTATTTTATTTATTCTGGGGAAGCCTGACAAGATCCAGAGGGATCAGTCATGCTGCTCTGAAAAGATAACGTCATAAGAATCATTTATGACACATTGAAAGGAGAGGTGTTGGGGGATGGAAGTGTGACACACACACACGCACGCAAATGCGCAGACACGCACGCACTCACACACACAAAGAACATGCTAAAACAGGATATGATATTAATGCATGAGGACAAGCAAAAAAAAAAAATCAATACCATTTTTTTATGACATCTCCATCTCTCTTGGCCGGCGTGTATGTGATACTATTCAAATGGGCGCAATGGCGATAAGGTTGGGCCAAGACTTCAATAAAAGGGGGGAATAGAAGACATTGGGCCCTGCTTCAGGCTTTCTGTGGTGTCATAATCTGTTGTTTTATTTCCTCTTTTGCGAATGTAATCAGAGGAACAAATGCAGTTGACAAGGAGACATGTTATCTCCATCTCTCATATAGCTTAACATATTGTATTCAACATAGGACATAACAAAGAAATGTGTCATCTCCGCTTTATAATTGGATGTATTCTGCTGCCATACAAAACTCTTGTTAGAAACAATTTCCATTAATCAGTTTTGTTATGCACCTGCACTGTAAATGTACAAAGAACTTTGTTCATTGGCAGCATTTATATGTCAATGCAATCTTTCATTTTTCCTGCATCTGCAGCCCTTTAAGCTTTGCAGACGTGTTTGAGGGTTGAGAGTCCTGGGTTGTCTAGTAAGACAACAGCGAGGAAAAGCTTTTACAGTAAATACACTCACACATATACTATCCATATAACCAAAAGGATACGCTCACACATATACTATACATACAATCAGAAGGTAAGGAATCTCTACACTACACAAACCACACTTGTCATCACAATGATGAGATCTGACTTCATTATGTTCTTTTGAGGTGGTTTCTGGAATTTAGCGAAGTCATAGTGACGCGTGCCTGAACTGGCCTCCAAGGTTGCTGTCAGGGGGAATTCCATGTACTTGGCTTTTGCATCTTTTTGGGAGCATGTCACATCGGCTCATTGCTGAATAGCGTACACCAGCGCAGACCCCTGGCAATATGAATATTAATACAATATTGATTCCCTCAAAACACTCCCCACCCCCAACACATGTAACAAGAATTAAACCGACTCTTTTGTGCCCCTCCATTGTTTTCTTGTTGAAGGAACGGTCTTTGGTAACAGTCAGTTAAATGGTGTCCAATAAATAAATAAATAGATAAATAAATAAATAAATAAATAAATAAATAAATGCTGTAAATTAAATGATTAACACAAACATATATATAAATTAGAATTTGCACGCCAAACCTCACCTTAAACCTATCAAAATTTGCACACAAATTTGTATAAGGTAATGATGATGAACAGAATAAAATGCACTTGCAACAAAAACATGAATCAAAAATCCCAGGAAGGTGCATGACTGATTGATGTTCAACAAACAAAATGAAAACTTTATAATCAAACAAACATGTTGTTATGTTATCTCATGGATATAAACTGCATATAAACTGCAACCACATGATGCATTATGACATATTTCATTATAAGGGGCATTGATTTTGGATATAAACACAATTATCAAAGAGTCAGACTAAAGTGGCCTGATGAAATAGCAATCATTATTAGCCAAAACACTTGGGAGTGTGTTCCTCTAATTAATTTTCTGTAATGAACCCAGTATTTTTGTTAAGCTCTGAAATGCTTCAATGACACGTTTGTTTACTGTGAAAGCTCTTTTGGGCTCCAACGGGAATTCTGCAGTGTGGTTGTTGTGTATTAAAGTGGACTGCTGTAAGCGTCACTCATGTTTCATCAGCCTGTATAGAAGTTTAAATGAATTTGTTCACATCATGTAATTGGACAAAGTTTAAAAAAAAATACTGAATTGAGGGGGTTATATAGTCCACTTTAACTATATTGAAACAGATGTATTCTGCTCATTTCACCCTTTTTCGTCAATGGTTTTGATTCTTCACTGACATCCCTCTCTCTGCATGCACACAACAGACGTTGGCATCAGAAACTATTTTCAATAATTGATTCTGTACCCTAATTGAACAGCACGACTGAACGACATAGCTCATTACTTTGCTCATTAGTTAATTATCGGAGAAATAGGACAAGTCAATAAAAGTGAAGGCAGTAAATTCCAATACTAATTAGCGCGCTTCCTTCGAGACATATTTAAAGGCAGATTAGTTACCTGAATGTCCCGCATCGGGATAAGAGGGTAGGTTGGTTGTTGCAAAGGGAGAGTGGGATGCTGACAGGAGATTGGATGAAGGTGAGCTGCTTAATATCATTAAAGAGGGGAAATCATAGTTACAGTGAAATGATGGCGCTCCCCACAAGGGATATTTTCAACAGTATTGGGATTTCTAATGCATACCCTATGTGCAAGGCACATGTGTTTAGCTGTATATAAGCCTAGGACAATATATAAATACTTAATCCATTGTAATGCTCCTATGACACCAGTATGAAAATTCATTAATGGCATTGGTGAACCCAATTATCTGGAAAAAAAATCCTCCCATATAGCGTGTAATTGTAAAATATTTTTGCTACAACTACAAAAATTCTCTTGTTATTCAGGCATTTCACTCTGTATATTTAATCTGATATTTAATTGGCAAAAATATTGTGATATTATATGAATAATTATTCTGTAATTACCAGCCTTAATATGTACACTCCTTGTAAGTAATGTGGTATCAGATACAGAATTGAATATTTAATGATTGTATATATTTTTCTTTTCCATTTTGTAGATGATACAAAAAATGACAATAAAATGCAAAATGTATTGTTTTTTAAATGGAATTTCCTGAGAAGACTAAAAATGGTGTCAAGTTGTAAATTCACAAAAAGCAAAATGTATTTGACGGTGATACTGTATTATTTACAGTAGTGTTGTTATACAGCCATTAATGCTCATTTTTGATTGACTTGAGCATTAGATAAGACTCGCATCAAACTGTTGTAAAAAATACTTTAATTTGATAACACAAAGGGCTTAAGCAGAAATTGGTAGATCCTGACTTCTGTGCATGTACAAGGCTCGCTGCGTGTGGTTGGCAAGTTGACAGACCAGTCTAAGCCAAACTCTCTGTTCCGGTGCAGTGTGCTAATGTCCAAAACGATGCACCTGGCGGAGTGAATAGCTGGTGGCAGTAAGTCAATCCAAACTCATGCCTGCTCAGGGTACTTCTAAATATTAGTGCCAAGGTAGACCACAAGGCTAATGTGATTATGGTGAATTTGAGTGGGACACAGACACTGAGCTTTGCAGGCATAAATTCCTAGCAGCTTTCACAAACTCATTCTGTATTTAACAGGATAACCAGCTCATATCGTTAGTTGCCATAAACATGAGCAGTGAAGTGCTCCACTCACACATGGTTCAGCATAATTACACATTGCCCTCTTCCGCACAGGCATGTCCATTGTCGTCACATTTAAAGGGAACAAGACGAGCCACTTTGAATAGCGGTAAATGAAGTCAATTGTGAATACTAGTAGGCCAGCCGACTCACAGATCCATTGGGCTGTGCTTATCTACGAAAGCGCCAACACTGCTTATGGCGTTGATATGCCAACCACGGTGCAGGATTTTACCACTGACAAAAATAGGGAGTTTATCGTGTGCCTGTTTCTTGCCTGGACGTACCGTATTTTTATTTGTGTTCCCCAGTTTCCCTTGTAAACAAATTAAGGGGAGCAGAAGTGCAAGGAAGATGCCTTTCATCATTTTCGATGTTTTGCTTATTCTAATATGCTAATTTCAAGTCTATTGCTTGTCCTGTACCTGTCAGTCATTCTTACCATTTGTTTGTGTCATGGTTTGTCTATGCATTCAAATGCTTCAAGAATGTATTTCATGTATACAGTATGTCACTGTGCAGCTACTGTTGTAATATAGTGGGGGCGGGTCAACTTATGCCAGACATTCAAGTATGTCACTGCGTGCCATTTTAGCCAGGCCCCTAAAAAAATCAGGTAAAAAGAAATGGAGAAAAACGGTCTAATATACTCTACAATTCTGTACTTTAGAGCAGTCTTTGCACGTTTTCAGAAATTACATTATCTTTAAATGTGTAATGTATTAAGAAATCAATATATACTTTAACTTTACATGGACTCTAATTAGTGTGTCTACCATTTGTACAACCGCCAATTCAAAAGAAGTTGGGATATTGTGTCAAATAAAAACAGAATACAATGTGCAATATGCAAATCATGTCGTCCATCCATCTATTGAGCTGTTCACTTATTTGACAGGATGGGCACTTACGTACGTGTACATCCAATTTCCATACATTGTTGTTCCACAAGCTGAAAGGAAAAGAAGATGTCTTTCATATGGTTTCTGGGTTTATTTTCTGTATTTCAGTAATGTATATATATATATATATATATATATATATGGAAATCATGGAGGGGCCTGAAATTTTCATCATAGGTGCATGTCCACTGTGAAAGATAATCTAAAAAGAAAAATCCAGAAATCACAATCTATGATTTTTTTTAATGATTTATTTGTTTGATACAGGTGCAAATAAGTATTTGAACACCTGAGAAAAACAATGTTAATATTTGGTACAGTAGCCTTTGTTTACAATTACAGAGGTCAAACATTTCCTGTAGTTTTTCACCAGGTCAGGAAGGATTTTGGCCCACTCCTCCACACAGATCTTCACTAGATAAGACAGGTTTCTGGGCTGTCGCAAAGAAACACGGAGTTTCGGCTCCCTCCAGAGATTTTCTATTGGGTTTAGGTCTGGAGACTGGGTAGGCCACACCAGAACCTTGATATGCTTTTTACGGAGCCACTCCTTGGTTTTACTCGGGTCATTGTCATGTTGAAAGACCCAGCCACGACCCATCTTCAATGGTCTCACTGAGGGAAAGAGGTTATTTTCCAAAATCTCAGAGTACATGGCCACGGTCATCCTCTCCTTAATACAGTGCAGTCATCCTGTTCCATGTTTAGAAAAACACCCCCAAAGCATGATGCTTGGGATGGAACTCATTATTTGTCTTCCTCAAAACACAGTTCGTGGAATTATGACCAAAAAGTTCCATTTTGGTCTCATCTGACCACAAAAACTTCTCCCATGACTCCTCTGTATCATCCAAATGATCATTGGCAAACTTAAGACAGGCCTTGACGTGGTTTAAGCAGGGGAACCTTCTATGAGATGCATAATTTCAAACCATGACGTATAAGTGTATTACCAACAGTCACCTTGGAAACGGTGGTCCCAGCTCTTTTCAGGTCATTGATATAAATATACCTTTATTGGCCAAGTATGTAAAAACACACAAAGATTTTTTCTCTCACAAATACCCCATGATAAAAACCCTCAGCGCTACCGAAGGTGCATCCGCCTCATTTTAACACAGTGGTCTTCATTCATCACCAACAGTACATGAACTATTTCAAGTCAACTCGCATTATAGTCAAGTGCCTGCTATTTGTTATTTTTGTCATACTATGTGCGGTAAATATTAGAAACAGGTTTCAGTATGATGCAGTACTATCCTGTAAACATTCAAGTTGCTTGTCAGTCTGTTGTCTGTAACATATTGCTGCAAATTGATTTATTTGGGGAGCTGATTAAATCAATGTATTCCCATTCCTTATTAGCTTCCCTGCTATTTGTATTCCTACTAACACCACCAATAATAACCATTTGACACACTAGGCCTATTGGGAATATCCGTGACAGGGATCATGCACTCAACTCATGGGACGCGAGGGCTTGGCCATAATGTTGCGCAGATGCCTGGCTGAGCAATCACAAAGCAGCAAACAGGGAGTCCTCTTTCACATGCAAATGAAACAATGTGATAATAAACACCTGACATGAGGCTTGACTAAATTATCCTGCCTGTTTAATAAAAGGCTGTGGTCTCAGTTGTTTTCTGTTTGATACACTGTTCCATAACACTTCCTTACGGTCTTCATCATTTCATTACTATCCCCAAATGTTCATTTTGAAAATTTTTCCTGTCTCCAGTCTGCTTACTTCATAGGAACTTCCTAGTCAACTAATCTCTCTGCGTTCTATCACTCAGCTGTTTTCACGCTCATATATTATCACTTTTTCTCTCAATTGGCTTTAAGTTTGTGAGGGAGGGGTGGGGGACTTGGGGACAAGAAAATGACAGAAGGTGGCCTTTATTTACCTCAGTGGCCCCTACCGTGTCGTCTGGTTAATCATGTGGCTAATCGACAACACTATCTCCCCGCTCGCCCGCGCCCAGACAATAAGGAAGCTCATTCATATTTAATACAATGGAGTGTTAAAGTCATTGCACGCGTCTGAGGAGGAGGATATTGTTTTTCATTGTGAAGAGCTCCGCAGGGACCTCCTCCCTGCCCACCCCAGCCATCCTTTGGACCCTCTTTCTCCCAACTAGCATATGCTTACCACTTCTGGTGTGCTAAGCAGTTGGGCCCTGGCCTGTGCAGCTGCATGGAAGGACTCATGCCTGGTATCAAAGCATTAGTTCCCATGATTAATTCAAGTGGTTAATTCTGCCTCATCATGGCTTAAGAAAAATTACCAAGACAAATATGTACTCCACGGTAGAATGAATAAAATAGAGGTGTGTTTAATAATGCAACAGGGCATATAATAGGGCCTCTTTTCTTTTGCACTAATCTCCTCACCAGCTCAACTTGGTGTCAGATGTTGGCTGCCATGTGCTTGCCTGTTCTTTAATGGCGCTAAACGGGGATTATCCAAGACACAGATAAACACGTGCACACATACAATATTATGGACTCAATCTGTTTGTGTTGCTACCTAACCAATCAGCTCAAGTGTACCGTAGATGTCCAGTGTAATGTAATATGACGACGACTGTTGAGTGCCTCTCATTGACACGCTACTGTATCCTCATGCATCTCTAACTACCCGGCTGCACCCTCCCCGTTTCTTTAAAAGATTAACTAGGGTCATTAAGGACATGGAGAAGGTTCATTTTGGCGCAAAGATCGGGCCAATTACTCATGAAGGTGGGTGGGTGGGCTGTCATTTAATGACACACTTGCCTGGACTGATTACTTCTGTTTTTGCTAATTATCCTGGTTAACCGAAGCACACACATGAAGGTCCTTTTGGTATTTTTGGTCCATAAACCTCTTTCAAACAGACTTTAGTTTCTAACGTCCATTAAAATATATTCACTATAATTAATTAAAATAACTTGTGATTGGCTGGCAACCAGTTCAAGGTGCACACGGCCTCCTGTGTGTTGACAGCTGGGATAGGCTCCAGCACTCCTGGCGACCCTCGTGAGGATAAGTGGCAAAAGAAAATGGATGGATGCATAATTTAAATAACACAGTTCACAATATAAAAGGTGACGAGAGGTCCTTCTTGGAGTCTACTATAGACAAAGTAGACATGACCCAGGTGGGGCTGGGATTTGAACCCCGGTCCCCAGAACTGTGAGGCAGACGCTCTAACCAGTTGTGCACCATGCAAATAATTTCTTACCAAATAAGTACAAACACAATTTATTACTCAAAGCTCAATCCCAACTCTTTCCCTCAAGATTCTGTTTGGAAAGCCAAAAATGCCCCTAAAATTTGGGACTCCACTTGATCCTGTTAGGTTATCATCCCTTGCTACTGCTTCTATGATATTATTCATAGCTTGGACCAGTTGATAGCTGGGGTAGGCTTCAGCACTCCACTGACCCTTGTGAGGAGAAGTAGATCAGACAATCGATGGATGTATTTATTTATGGTTGAAACTTGAATAATGTTGTATCTCTGTGCTAACAGACCCTCAATAGAAGTTCATTAGCCATATTGCCCTGTTTGTGTTGTCATAAAGGTTAGCGCTTATTCAGGCCCTTTCCAAAAAACTAGAGTATCATGGAAAATTTTATTTCCATAATTCCATTCAAAAAGTAAAATTTTCATACATCATACATTCAAGTACCACGATCTAAACAATTTCAAGTATATGTTTGTTTATTAGGCGGCACTGTGGAGCAGCTGCAAAGCGTTGGCTTTAGAGTTGGGAGTTCCCAGGTTTGATCCCGGAACCTGCCTGTGTGGAGTTTGCATGTTCTCCCAGTTCCTGCGTGGGTTTTCTCCGGGCACTCCGGTTTCCTCCCACATCCCAAAAACATGCAACATTAATTGGACACTAAATTGGCCCTAGGTGTGATTGTGAGTGCGGCTGTTTGTCTCGATGTGCCCTGCGATTGGCTTGGAACCAGTTCAGGGTGTACCCTGCCTCCTGCCGTTAAAACCTGGGATAGGATCCAGGACTCCCACGACCCTCATGAGGATAAGCGGCTAAGAAAATGGATGGATGAATGTTGGTTCATTTTGAATTAGTTTGGGCTTCAAGCTCATAAAACCCACAAAATCAGGAAGTGAAGATTTTTGAGTAAATCTTCCAATGATAATATTTTTATAGAAATGTAAAAAAAAATTAAAGTGCATTATATCAAATTATTACTCCCAAGATAGTTGTTTAACAAATTTACAGCTTTACAAGGTCATTCAATTTCGGAAGGTTTCAGGTACACTACAAATACACAAAACAGACAAAATATTTACTGTTTAAACTGATCAACTTTATTGTCCATTTTCCAAGCCTCTTATGCTCAGAGTGTCACGGGAATGCCGTAGCCTTTCTTAGCTAACATTGGGCGAAAGAGGTGGACTACACCCTAAACTGGTCGCCAGTCACACACAGCGCACATATCAATGCCACCACTGACTGAGAACTGATCCCACTCTGCCCACACTAAAGTCAGGCATGTGGAACGTTGACTACAACATCAGTGATTTCATAATTTTTTTATTTTATTTTTTTTTAGCAAATAATCACTAATCACTAGTTTTATAGCTGCAACAGGTTTCATAAAAGCTGGGACAGGTGGCAAAAAGGACGGAGAAAGTTAAAAATACTCATCAAACACCTGTTCGAAACATCCCACACAGGTGAACAGGCTCATTGGGGAAAGGTTGGTATAAAAGCAACTTCCCTGAATTGTTCAGTCATTCTCAATCAAAGATGGGGTGAGGTTCACCTCTTTGTGAATAAATGTGTGAGAAAACAGTTGTGAACAGTTTAAGGACAGTGTTCCTCAATGTAAAAGTGCAAGATTTTTCAGGATTTCATCATCTATGGTTCACAATATCATCAAAAGTTTCAAAGAATCTGGAAGAATCCATGCATGTAAGTGGCAAGGCCGAAAAGCAACACAGAATGTGACCTTCGATCCCTCAGGAGGCACGTCATCAAAAACCGAAATCAATAGGTAAAGGATATCACCACAAGGGCTAAGGAACACTTCAGAAAACCATTGTCATTAAATAATGTTCGCCACCACATTCATAAGTTACAACTTAAAACACTACTATGGGAACCAAAACCCATTTATCAACAACACTTAGAAAACGCTGCTGGCTTCTCTTGACCTGACTTCATCTAAATGGACTGATGAAAAGCGGAAAATCCATCCTCAGCACCCTTCTACCAAAATACTGACTCTCTCGCCTCTGGACATGTCCAAACCATCGAAGTCTGCTCTCTCAAATCTTGTCTGCAGAACATCAAACTTTGGGTGTCCATCTTATGAGCTCATTTCTAATCCTATTGAACCTGTTCACTCCTAGCGAGAACCTCAACATCTTCATTTCTGCCACCTTCATATCTGCTTCCTGTTTTCTCTTCAGTGCCATTGGCATTGCCATTCTCTAATCCATACATCATGGCCAGCTTCACTACTATTTTATAAATGTTACCCTTCATCCTAGCAGAGTCTCTTCTGTCACATAACACACCAGACACCTTCCACCAACTGCTCCAACCTGATTGGACATGTTTCTTCAGTTCCTTACCGGATTCACCATTGCTCTGGATACTCAGACTTCCCTTTCCCAGTGACTTTATTCAGCTCTTCCAGAGGAATCCTGAGGTGTTCCCAGGCCAGCCAAGAGACAGAGTTTCTCCAACATGTCCTGAGTCGTCTCCAGGATCTTTTTCCGGTGGGATGTCCCGAGAACATCTCATCAAGGAGGCGTCCACGAGGCATCTGGATCAGATGCCCCAGACATTGGCGGAGGAGCCGCGGCTCGACACTTCCCTGCGGAGGAAACTCATTTCGGCCGCTTGTATCCCGGATCTTGTTCTTTTGGTCACGACCCATAGCTCTTGGTCATAGGTGAGGTCAGGAACGTAAAACTGGTAAATTGAGAGCTTTGCTTTTCGCCTTACCTCTCTCTTTACAAGAACGGACCGATACAATGCATTGGAGATCACGGCTTGATGAAGCCAACAGAACCACATCATCTGCAAAGAGCAGAGGTGAAATGATAAGGCCACCAAACCGGACCCCCTTTATACTTTGGATACACATAGAAATTCTGTCCAAAAATGTTTTGAACAAAATCAGTAACCAAGGCCAGCCTTGGAGGAGTCCAACTCTCATTGGAAACAAATCTGACACGATCGTACGGGGACCAAACAGCCCGTATCAGGGGGTTCGGTACCACATACTCCTGAAGAGCCCCCCAGAGAACTGCTCAAGGGACACACATAAACACCTTTTCCAAGTCCACAAAACACATGTAGACCTGTTGGAGGAACTCTCATGAACCCTTGAGGATCCTGCTGAGGGTGTCTGCCAATCCATAGGCACTGTCCTTGATGTCCACGCGATGTTGCTGAGGCGTGTCAATCAGGACAGCCCCACAACATCCAGAGCCTTTAGGAACTCTGGCTGAATCTCATCCACACATGGGGCCCACCCACCGCGGAGGTTTTTAACCATCTCTGTGACCACAACCCCAGAGATGGAGGAGCCCGCCTCAGATAACCCAGACTGTCCTTCCTCATAAGAAGGCTTGTCGGTGAAATTGAGGTGGGTCTTCGAAGTATTCTCCCCACTGACTTACAGGTCAGCAGTGCTCCACCCTCACTACTCACACTACTTCCCCTTCTTGAGATGCTGGAATAGAATTTCCATGAAGCAATCTTGAAATCGTTCTTTTGTAATGTTGTAGACGTTCAACTGTAAGTAAACAATTATCTGCTGAAAACAATCACATTTATCAATTTGAATGTTAAATATCCTGTTTTTGTTGTGTATTCAATTAAATATCGGTTGGACATGATTTTCAAATCATTGTATTTTGTTTTTATTTATTTTTAACACTCCATCCCAACTTCATTGAAATTGGGGTTGTAGATGTAATTTTTTTGCATTCAATTTGAGCTAAAGACAAAAATTCATTCAAGGTATGGATAAAATAAAAGTAATCTTGGGCAAAAATATACATTTCAATGCAGTATTCCCTCATTTTTTGCAGTTAATTGGGACCAGAACAACTATAAAGTGAAAACCCCTAAATGTAGCAGGGGATGCATGTTTATGTGGGTACCAGAACGTTTAAAATATGTAAAAAGTATTTGTACTTTGTATATTTGAGACAAAAAGAGGTATTTAGTTAAATCTTTAATGATAAAAATTTGTTAATATACAAAGCTTTATAAATTTATTAGACAAATATACATTATAAAACATTTATTGTATTATATTACTCTATAGTTACCATTCATCATTCAGACTTCTGCTGGAGGCACACACGATGAGGAGTTTTGTGTGTATGTGTTTGGGTACCAGAATGTTTGAAATATGTCAACAGTACAGCATTTCTACTTCACATACTTGAGACAAAA
Organism: Syngnathoides biaculeatus; assembly: GCF_019802595.1. Lineage (NCBI taxonomy): Eukaryota > Metazoa > Chordata > Actinopteri > Syngnathiformes > Syngnathidae > Syngnathoides > Syngnathoides biaculeatus. The sequence continues at coordinate 2,752,036 of NC_084658.1, forward strand.
ATTACAACAGTACAGTCTTCATGTCCTCCCTCACCACATCCATCAACCTTTTCTTTGGTCTCCCTCTTGCTCTTTTGCCTGGCAGCTCCATACTCAGCACCCTTCTACCAATATACTCACTCTCTCGCCTCTGGACTTGTCCAAACCATCAAAGTCTCCTCTCTCAAACCTTGTCTCCAAAACCAATTTGACTGTTCTCTAATGAGCTCATTTCTAATCTTATCCAACCTGCTCACTCCGAGCGAGAACCTCAAGAGAATCTTCATTTCTGCTACCTCAAGTTCTGCTTCCTGTTGTTTCTTCAGTGCCACAGTCTCTAATCCGTACATCAGGGCCGGCCTCTCTACTGTTTCATAGACTTTGCCGTTCATCCTTGCGGAGACTCTTCTGTCACATAGAACACCAGACACCTTCCGCCAACTGGTCCACCCCGCTTGGACCCGTCTGTTCTCTTCCTTGCCACACTCTCCATTGCTCTGTATTGTTGACCCCAAGTATTTGAAGTCCTCCACCCTTGCTATCTCTTATCCCTGGAGTTTCACTCTTCCCCACCGCCCATCTCATTCATGCACATATAGTTTGTTTTACTTTGTCTTATCTTCATTCCTCTCCTTTCCAGTGTGTGTCTCCATCTTTTGAATTGTTCCTCCCCCTACTCCCTGCTTTCACTGCAGATCACAATATCATCTGCGAACATCATGGTCCAAGGGGAATCCAGTCTAACGTCATCTGTCAGCCAATCCATTACTACCACAGGAAGGGGCTCAGGGTGGATCCCTGATGCAGTCCCACCTCCAACGTAAATTCTTCAGACATACCTACGGCATATCTCACCGCTGTTCTGCTGTACTCATACATGTACTGTACTATTCTAACATTTCTCCGGCACACCGGACTTGCGCATGAAATAACACAGTTCTTCTCTTGGTACTCTGTCATGGGCTTTCTCTAGGTCTACAAAGACACAATGTAGCTGCTTCTGACCTTCTCTGTACTTTTCCGCGAGCATCCTCAAGGTAAATAATGCATCTGTGGTACTCTTTCTAGGCAGGAAACCATACTGTTCCTCGCAGATACTTACTTCTGTCCTGAGTCCAGCCTCCACTACTCTTTCCCATAACTTCATTCTGTGGCTCATCATCTTTATTCCTCTGTAGTTTCCATAGTTGTGAACGTCGCGTTTGTTCTTAAAAATGGGAACTCCATTCTTCTGGGATCTTCTCTCCCACTAGTATTCTATTGAACAAGTTGGTCAAAAACTCCACACCCACCTCTCCAAATGGCTTCCATACCTCCAATAGTATGTCATCAGGACCAACTGTCTTTCCATTTTTCATCCTGTTCAGTGTCTTTGTAACTTCCCCCTTACTAATCATTGCCACTTCCTGGTCATTCACGCTTGCCTGTTCTATTCTTCCTTCTCTCCCATTGTCTTCATTTATCAACTTCTCAAATTACTCTTTCCATCTATTTAGCACACTACAGGCATCAGTCAACATATTTCCATCACTACCCTTAATCACCTTTACTTGCTGCACATCCTTCCCATCTCTATCCCTCTGTCTAGCCAACCTGTAGAGATATCCTTTTCTCCTTCTTTCGTGTCCAACCAGGTGTACATGTCGTCATATGCCTGTTGCTTAGCCTTCACCATCTCTACCTTTGTCCTACGATGCATCTCAATGTATTCCTTTCGCCTCTCCTCAATCCTCTCCGTGTCCCTCTTCTTCTTCGCTAATTTCTTTCCTTGAATGACTTTCTGTATTATTGGGTTCCACTACCAAGTTTCCTTCTCCCCTTTCCTACCAAAAGACACCCCGACTTCTCTCCTGCCTGCCTCTCTGAAAACCTTGGCAGTAGTATTCCAGTCTTCTGGGAGCTTTTCCTGTCCGTCTAGAGTCTGTCTCACCTCTTTCCGAAAAGCCACACAACATTCTTCCTATCTCAACTTCGACCACCTGGTTCTCTGCCCTACCTTTGCCTTCTTAATCTTCCTACCCGCTACCAGAGTCATCTTATACACTACCATCCTATGCTATCGAGCTACACTCTCCCCCACCAGTACCTTACAGTCAGTAACCTCCTTCAAACTATATCGTCTGCACAAATATAACCCACCTGCGTGCTTCGACCTCCACTCTTGTATTCGTTGGTCACTCTATGTTCCTGTCTCTTCTGGAAATAAGTGTTCACCACTGCCAATTCCATCCTTTTTGCAAAGTCCACCACCTATATTGTGTTCTCCAAAGGGCTGCAAATAGTCAAACAAGCAATCAAATAAACAAAGTCAACACATAGGGTACACAATTCACCAACAATCTTAATCTATGTTAATGTACAAATAAAAGCAGTCAAATAAAGTCAGCACATGAGTAACACAATTCACAAACTACCTAGTCTATGTTAAAGTTAAAGTTAAAAGGGTATCTGGATAAGAACGTTCCACAATAAAAAAATTAAATTAAAAGTATAAAAAATGTAAAAGTTATGTAGATTTAAAGGATATGGGGATGAAAGAGATTCAAACCAATGGTTCTCCCTCCAGTAGTTCTCGGTTGAATCGTCCTCATGATCCTCGTTGTACAAATTATGTTGTTTGAAGAAGATTAGGCTTTTATTCACGTTCGGTATAATGGTTTGATCACAAATGCGTTGTAAGCCAACCAACCATGTCTAGTTGTTAGCAAGCGAGACTAGGATCACAAACGCGTCATGTTGTAAGCCAACCAACAGCGTCTAATTGTTAGCAAGCGGGGCTAGGGTTACGTTACCAAAAATATGGCCACCCTGCTTTATTCACTGACCCTGCCTGCACATGGAAAATAATGTCCTGAAGTCAACATGGTATTTCTCTACACTTCTGTCAGTCTTCACAATAAGAGTTTATTTAAAAAAAACAAAGTCAATAAAAATCCACCACCATCGGACAGTCTGGCTTCATTTGTCCACCATTAGCACTCACAGAAAGGGAACAAAAAAGGAATTGGCAATAGAATACAGGTTAGATAGTGGATCCCCATCCCAGGTAATAATGGGGGGAATCTTGGGGCAGCTAAGGGTCAAACTGGACATTTCCTAGCATGCAGTGAAGAGCCATTTATCTGAATGAAAATGTCAGCATAGAGCATCGGGTCAACAGCTCCAGGCTAAGTTGGACCTGGGTGTGACTCCTGACACTCAACAGTGGACCAGGGCCAGATAATGGCTTTAAGAGGCTGATGGTTATCTCCTCAACTTTGACTTGTTTTCATTCTTCTCCCACACTCCCCTTCCTCCACCCATGCAAACCTACCCAACGGCCATCTAATGACAAACGAAGGGGTTAAATGGCCTAATTCCACAGAGATTTTTGAAAGTATAGATAAGTGAGAAATTCAACGATATAGATCAATTGTTAGAGCAATGTATGACGCCAATGACATGAATGGCAGCTTTTGTGATGTGTGCTGAAGCCATTTATAAAGTGTATGGGTAGACTATAAAAAAGGTCCTCACTCTTATTATTATAACTGGAAGTTGTTGTTTTTTTCTGACAAGATAGCGTGTCATTTTTCATCATAATTATTTCTCTGCAAAGCATATAAAGCATACTCTTGCAAGCTTTCCTGTTGTTTCATATGACACTAAAACATTGGTTTTCAAACCTTGGGGGGCATCATGGTGGGGTGAGGACTCTGCAGAATCCCTTGACCGCGGTCTAAAATTGTCAGCTCTAGTATAAATGTTCCCTCTAAACTCTTGTCTGAGCAAACACGTTAAGTTCCAGAGCGGTCCCTTTGACCACTGGGACAACATCAACATCATGTGCACTTTGGTCAGGTAAGTGTCATCCATTACAGTTACCTGGCTTATTAAAAAAAAAACGGACTCCTCCATTTACATTTACATCAAAACTGTTTTTTTAAGAAGAAAATGTCAACAAGTTCATGTTCTTTTAACGACACAAACACCCACAAAACATTGCTAACTAAACCAAGCCTCAGCTATAAACTATGAACGATTGAAAAGCCATCCATCCATCTTCTACCACTTTTGCAGGTCGGGTTGTGGGGGCAGTAGTTTTAGCAGAGATGCCCACATTTCCCATTCCCCAGCCACTTCATCCACCTCTTCCGGGAGGATCCCCAGGCATTTCTAGGCCAGACATAGTCTCTCCAGCATGTCCTGGGTCATCCCCGGGCTCTCTTTCCAGTGAGACATGCACAGAACACCTCACTGGGGAGAAGTCCGGGAGGTATCAAGATCAGATGCTCCAGCCACCTCCTCTGGTTCCTCTCAATGCGGAGGAGCAGCGGCTCAACACTGAGCCCCTCCCAGATGACTGGGCTTCTCATCCTATCTCTAAAGGAGAGCCTGAACACCCTGCACAGGAAACTCATTTCAGCTGCTTGTGTCTGGGATCTTCTTCTTTCGGTCACTCCTTCAGCATCCCTCACTGTTGGTGCCCACCAACGTGTTCAGGGATTGCCACCACGACAGGCACCGACCACCTTATGGCCACAGCTCCAGTCGTCTGTCTCAGCAATGGAGGATGAGAAAATAGACCAGTTGACTCAATGTCCTCCACCTCACCCACAACATGACCATAGTTATGTTGGAGTTGAGCGTTGAAACCCCTGCTCATAGGTGACTAAGCCAGTTGTTCTCAGAAGACACTCGCAATACATTTCGGCTTGCTACATTGGACCAACATCTTCCCCCACCATCGGAGCAAACTCACCAACAGATGGTGATCAGTTGACAGCTCTGCCCCTCTCTTCACCCGAGTGCATCAATCAAGAGGCAGTTTTGGTCAATCGCAACGGCGTGCCGAGAGAGAGAGAAAAAAAGGACATCAGCCGTCTTTTGTTTTACCTTTAGCTCACCGCACATGTGCAAACAACAACACTTAGTACAGGAAAACATGATGACAGCGAGTTCCCCCCTATTTTAAGCCCTCACTTAAAAAGTCTTATCAAGCATGAGTATGGATGCTGGAGTAAAGAAGACAAAAACGTATCACTTTTATACGGAATGGGAGGTGGACTTTTTTTCATGATGTCATTTTTTAAGTGCGTTTGCCTCATCTGCCAGTGCAGTGAAACATGTAGTGGCATTTTAAAACTGTTCATGGAAAATAGGACACCAGCATTCCGATGAAAAGCAAGCTGAGGATGAGAAAAGTGAATGAACTAAAATTCCAATTGGCCGCACAGCGGTCACTTTTCACACAATATAGTTCAACAGCGAAAGCTGCCACCGAAGCATCGTTCCGGATTCATTAGATCATAATAATTAATAGTTAACAACAAAAAGTCCTTCCAAGATGGAGAGATGGTAAAAGAGGCATAGCTGACTCATTGATCCAATCTTTTAAAAATAAGGCAGAAATATTACCTTTAATAAAATCTCTGCAGCTGTAAAGGAGTACAGTTCCTGGGCACTGTGAAGCCATGGCTGATGTGTGGAAAGACATTGGAGATTGTGAGTGTTTCTCACTGCAGTTCGACGAATCCACTGACATTAGTGACACAGGCGTTGTGTGCATTTTCATTCACATGGTGTTAAATGATTATCAAACGTGAACTCAGATAGTTACAAAAAATGTTCATAGTTAATTCTGTTGTGCAATATTGGCTCATGCAGTTATGCAAGGCACACAAACATACATTTACACATAAAGAATCCTCAATATACTTTAATATAAATGTTTTGCATTTTTGTAGTGGGTAGATCTTTGTGACTTGGTCATTCTATTTCATTATTGGTCAATCTTGGTAAAAAAAAAAAAATCGTCAAACGTTATCTTCCTTCAATACCGAAACTTGTTGCAAAGAGACCAAGCACAAAGGTTTTCCATACATTTCTATAAATAAATGCGACATGGTCCATTTTTCATCGAAAATTCTACACTCCGTATCTACTTTTTCCATTTGGGAAATGACATTTTGGCTAATGAGTGTGTAGGGGAGGGGTAGAGACCTGTGTAAAAACAAAGTCGGAACAAACAGCAGATGCATTGTGCATTGATACCGTCTGCTGTGTTGGAGGTGTTGTTGTCATTTTCTCTGATCAAAACAATGTTATCTTCTACTTATCTACTTATCAAAACAGATAATCCATGAATTGCATCTTATTAAAAATATTTATTCTGTGTCATTTATGCATTTTGTTAAATTCTCCTGCGGGCCTGTTCGAACCTCCTTGTGGGCCGCCTTCGGCCCGCGGGCCGTATGTTTGACACCTCTACTCTAACCATTTGTCCACCATATGCGCGCACACACACACACACACACACACACGCATCCATGCACACACACACTATTGTATTAGTTTGACACTGATCATCCTAAAATGGATTTTTTTAACTCTAAAAGTTACACTCTATCCATGCAAAAACATGCAGATTGGTATGCAATATTAAAATGACAGATTAAATGTCAGCAATGTGACTCCATTGTGCAACCGAAACAAATATTCACATCCTCATCACGTCAAAGCTGTCAGAGCACCGGTTCCCTTTGATTTCATCCAGCTCAAATTAAAGACACCTTCAAGAAGATCCTGAATAGTTCTTTTGAAATGGACCAAAGCCGGCAGTCTGGTTATTTGGTAACCCCCTCCTTTCCACTCTGCCTATTCTACAATCTCATTAAATCGGCCCTTTTGTTTTCCACTTTCCAAGCTCTGATCTCTGGTTTAGGACAAGTCAAGAGGCCGAGACCGTTTAAAAAAGGCTCCTCGTACCACAAAGAGGCCTCTTGTTACTAGCTGCTCCCTCTTCAACAGTACCCAGACAAAAAAAAAGTGAGGGAGAGAGAAAGGCGGTCAGTCACTTGTGCAATATCGTGAGAACTTAATGAAAGTTTTATAACTCTTGAAATGTTTATGACCTCTCTGCTCAGTAGCATGTCACACTAATTTATGCTCGATGAGTCCATGTGGCCCCGGAGAAAAATAAGTGGAGACTATTTGACATTGTTGAATTGTTGAAAAGTTTTTGATTTATGGCTAGAACTCTGACAGGTATTGACTGTCATTTGCTTATTACTGTCATCTTGGCAGCTCAATGTTAACAAAAGCTTCTTCCTCATCAAAAATATCTTCATGGTGGCTGCATTATGCAGCATTCTACATGTTTATGTCACTATCTCGACTCGAGATTCTAGAGCATAGCTGTCAAACTCTGGCTTGCAGGCCAAATTTGGCCTGCGGTGTAATTATATTTGGCCCGCGAGGCAATTTCAAATTAATATTAGAGCTGGTCTGCTGGTATCACAAGTATTACACACTTGTTTGGTTCCATATTAAAAGATTCATTTGTTCAACCTTGACCCGCAGCTTTGTTCAATTTAAAATGTTGCCCCACTGTGAATTTGAGTTTGACATCCCTGACATCCCAAAATGGTGGAAAGTGTGTAGTGTGCCTCTGTTTTGCAGCTGTCACATTTTCTCCTCTTCTTCCATAGTTATTGATTGTGTTCATAACATCTTCTTTATAAAGTTGTAAGCATAGAAATGTCAAAAATAATTATTGATTCAGGGGTATGCGTCGTTACCATTATCCATATTTTGTGCAGCTCAAAGAATGCATTCAGAACAAGAGTGGCTGCAGCCTGTTCGACTCACCAGATAGTCATTACTGAATTTGGCCTAATGGAGGGACTTAAGTGATACATCTTTGTAGCGTGAACCTGTCATGGAGCAATGAAAGGGAATCCACCGCCCATCTAAAACAAATGACAAAGTCTATTGCCCAAGGCCCCTCACTCCCTCTTTTTAACAGCTTCACTGAGAAGCCATCACTGTCCACAAAATATGATAAAATCTATGCCATAATGGGATTCATAAACATGTCCAAATACAATTTTCTGAGATGTATTTCAGGAAAAGACAATCATTTACAACTTCTGAGGGGGATTTAGAATAAGTATGTTTGTATGCAAATCTAGCAAACACGTTTTATGTACTCTCACAGCTCATGAAAGCACATTAGATTTATGGCAATGTGTGTGCATAATTGTGAGAATAGCAGGGTGGGGGAACTGAGGCGAAGGAAGAAGTAGTCTCAGGATTTATATAGAGACCTTTTTGAAGGTTTTGATTAGTGGAGAATTAGCTCAGCTTTCATGCCCCCAACATTGAAAAGAATTGGTGCCACTTGGCTAAGTCCCGGGCATCAATGCCCCTGTTTCTTCCACATGGGATGCCGCCAACATTTGCTTTTGGCAATAAAGATAGCCAAAGACAAAAGGTGGAAAAAACAAGAATCTCATGGCAGATACTTATTTGCAAGCATGCTATTTTTATATATTTGCTTGCTTATACTGTGCCTTCGGGTATGAAGTACTAATTTTAAAATATTTCCAAACAATGCTTTATATCAAAATATCTCATTTATGATATTCATTACCTCAATAATCAATACTAGCGATTTAAGAAAATACAAATACTACTATACAGTGGCAATGCTGTCCTGTGGTCTTGACTTTTCCTCATAAAATGGCATTTCACGTCAAGAACAATTGACAATTCTGAAGGCCCATGACTGACAGGGGCCGTAAAAACATTATTTTCAATTTGTGGTATTGAAGAGCTGTAGCCTAAAGTGATATTTTTTTCACAGGCTTCCAAATCCTTGGCAATGCCCCTCTTCACATCATAAGAGTAACATAGTAGTGATTTTCTTACAATCATGCAAATGATCCATAAGTCACGGTAGTCAAAGAGCTTATCACAGCTATCATAGGGCAAGAGGTCAGATATATATGGTATATATATATATATATAATTTTTTTTTTTTTTTTTTTTTTTTTTTTTTTTTGGCCCTGTAGCTCAGTGGTTAGAGCACTGGTTTGGTAAACCAGGGGTTGTGGGTTTGTATCCCACTGGGGCCTCCACTCCCTGAGAAGGGTTGCGTCAGGAAGGGCATCTGGTGTAAAAATTGTGCCAAACACGTATATGCGTTCATCTGAGATGACACGCAGTGGTGACCACGAAAAGTGACAAGCCGAAAGAAACACACACATAGTATATTATGTTTTCCATGTAAGCCTATCTCCTACATCTTCATCTCTAACACCAACAGCTCTCATGCTACCAATAGTCTCAGTTACTCTACTCTGAATGTGTCCATGCCATCAAAGTCTGCACTGTCTTCTCCAAAACATCAAACTTTTTCTGTCCCTCTAATGAGCTCATTTTTTATCCAATCAAACCTGCTCACTCCGAGCAAGAACCTCAACATCTTCATTTCTGCCACCTCCAACTCTGCTTTCTGTTGTCTCTTCAGTGCCACCGTATCTAATCTGCATATCATGGCTGGAGTCACCTAATTTTCTAAACTTTGCCCTTCATCCTAACAGACTCTGTCACAGAGCACACTTGACACTTTCCGCTAGCTGTTCCAACCTGCTTGGACCCTTTTCTTCACTTCCTTACCACACTCACCATTGCTCTGAATTGGTGCCCCCTCTTCATTCCTGCACATGTATTATCTATCTTTCTTTGTGTAATCTTCATTCCTCTCCTTTCCAGTGCATACTTCCCCCTTTCCAATTCTTCCTCCATCTGCTCCCTGCTTTCATTGCACTTCACAATGTCATCTGTGAACATCATGTTCCAACGAAATTCCAGTCCAACCTCATTGGTCACCCTATTCATGACTGCTACAAAGAGGCAGGGGCTCAGAGCTGATCCCTAATGCAGTCCCACCTCCACCTGAAATTCTTCTGTCACACATACAGTACACCACGCTACTGTTCTACTGCCCTCATACATGCCCTGTACTATTCTAACATCTCTGTCTCTGTCATTCCAAAATTCCATTGTGGAAATGTAGTTCCACAGTTACTCTCCTGGTCTCTGTCATAGGCTTTCTCTCAATCCACTAAGACATAATGTAGCTCTTTGTGACTTTTTCTGGACTTTTCCATTCGCATCCTCAAGGCAAATTATTTTTCTCTGGTACTCTTTCTAGGCATAGAACCATACTCTTGCTTGCAGATACTTACTTCTGTCCTGAGTTGAGCCTCCACTACTCTTTCCCATAACTTTATTGTGTCACTCATCAACTTTATTTCTCTATAGGGTAAGGGCTATTTCCTCTTCTCTTTCAGACAAAGAATCCACTTTCCTTCTGTTCTTTGCTTTACCCACAGTCGACAAATTTCCCCAGATGTCCTACAGGTTAATGGTGCCGGGGGTGGGTGTTGTTAACCTGGGATGGATTTGGTATGTCATTCTGTAAACGAAGACTCATATTTGTTTTGCAAACTTTTAAGCCAGATGCCCTTCATGATGCAACCATATTTCTTTGTGCTTGGGATTTCCCTACAGTTTGTACCGTGCACCATTTTGGCCCCAGCACCATAGTGTTTCTGCTTAGCTAAGTCATATTGCTTATCTGTGTTTGTACGCTGAAAGTATATTTGGCTTTTTTGCCCACCTTTTACATATTACGGCCCAAAAGAAGAAAGATGGTTTTTTTTTTGCAATGCTTGTCCCAGCCGAAAGAAAAGCAATTACAATTTAAACAAAGCTTACTGTCACAAGAAAAATAAAAAAATCGGAGAAAGGAACAGACATCGGTAAAGGATTGGACTTCAGTCGGAAAGCCGTAGCGATTATTATTCTGGACAAAACCCGTATTTAGCGCATGTGAAGGGTTTCACCCCTGTGAGGGATACAGTGATCATGAAGCAGCTTTTCTTGTGAAGAAATAAAAAGGAAGCAAAAAGTATTTAGCCTCTCTCAATAATGGTAAGTGCCTCATCTTATATTTTTTTTATTTTAATATATTTTAGTTTTTTTATATGAAGTACCAAAACCCATCAACTTTCTGAGCTGGTTATCCTCAGGAGGGTCATGGGAATGCTGAAGCCAATCCCAGCGGTCATCGTAAATTTTGACTTTAACAGTGAAATTGGATGCCTGCTTGGGTTTTCTCCGGCCACTCCAGTTTCCTCCCACATCCCAAAAACATGCATTAATTGGATACTCTAATTTCCACCTAGGTGAAATTGTGAATGTGACTGTTCTCTGGCTCCATGTGGCCTGTGATTGGCTGGCAACCAGTTGAGGATGTACCCGCCTCCTGTCGGTAGTTAGCTGGTATAGACTACAGCACTCCCGCGACTCTCTTGAGGATAAGTGGCTCAGAAAGTGAATGGATATTCATGTATATACTTACACATCTATAGACATTATATATGTAGATATATTGTCCCTTTTTTTTGCTCCCCAGTTTCTCCATCCACTCACCATACCTTGCAGATTAATGACAACTAATAACATCTGATGTTCCTCGACATGGTGTCCAGTAATGAGACACATTCCCAGTGGGTAGACAAGGTGTCACCCCTTACAAATTCACAGACTCTGAGTGCAATTAGTCTGAAAAACGCTGGAAAAATACATCAGCATGGGCAAAGACAGTTGTAGACCGCTAAAAGGAAAATGACCCCTTGATATCAGGCACCAAAAGTAGAGGAATGGGGCGCACTTTTCCTCCACAACATATTTCTCCATGAGGAGATGTGGACAAGTTACCTTTATGGAAACACTATTTTTCAACTGCTCCATGGCAGGAGTTCATTACGCCACAGCCCAATGTTGAAATATTCTCGGGAAAATGTCAGCATATGTAAATGAATAGTCAGAACTCATTCGGATGTCATGTTTTGTTGAAAGTTGTTGCAACCTTTCTCATTGGCGGGTGATACTTTCAAAATGAAGTACAATATATCCATTTGGGAAATTAAACAGAAAACTACAAGAACATGTATATTACTGTCCTGAGTTGGATTCCAAAATAAACTATTGTTGTTCATTTTTGTTTTCCCAACAACATGACATCAGCTATGGAGTGTTGAGCTACATCCATGTGATGAAACTCTTCAGAGAAGCATTATTATAATACTGGCATTGTAGCAAGAGTTTAAAACATTTAGAGACAAAGTCTCCCATCGAGTTATATCATTTTTAATTTCCCACGAAAATCAATTCAGGAAATGTAGAAATGCCTATCCTTGGTATACTATGTTGGAATAAAAGAGAAGAAACATTGTGATTTGAAACCTGTTTTAGCAATATTGATTTTATGTTTTGTGGCTGTATTTATATCAGTACTAGTAAACCACATTAAATCATGTTGAACTGCATTGATCCCTCAGGGCAGTTTAAATATTAGTGAGCATTAAATCAGTATCAATGTGCTTTGTTGTCACACACTAAAAAGGACGTTGGCATGATTCAACATTTATGCATAACAACAGCTAAAGCCTGGCATAGCGTCTTGGCTGGTGCCATGCTCATGCAGTGTGCAGGCCCTGTGGCAACTCCTAGTGATGAGAATGGATAGCGCTTCTATTCACAGCCACCCTGTGTGTGCCGAGTGCCTCCATTCATCGGCTTGTCCAGTCGTTCCCTTGACATGACAGCTACCATGGGAGGCTAAAGCTAACGTCAAAGTATCAAGCATATGTGCTCACTTTGATGCTGGGCTAAATAATTCCCCACTTTTGTCATGTATAAATGCAACAACATCTTAGGGTTCGCCTTTTCAAAAATTCATTTTATACTGGGGCAAAGACGACGCCAGCAAATTCACCTCGAGCCATGAGGAAATGTGAGTCTTTGAAAAGAAGAATGCAAAGACTCCAAAAATGAGTCTCTACTGTACCTCAGCGAGACTACAAGAGTGCCATCAGCCTGTTGAAAATTACATTCACATCCCCAGAAGTTCTACTTATACAGGCTACATTATGCAATAGATGAGCATTGGGGCCACAGTGTCTAGGTTTGGTAGCATTTCTTAAGCAGGATCAAACTCTGGAGTGAATGTGCATTTGATGAGTTAAACAAAAATATTCACTTTGCCCATAATGCAGCGCACGTTCCAAAGTTGAACACTGAGTTGTGACTTCCAAGTTGTTTCATTTTCATACATTCCTCCATTTTCAATCATGCTTATGCGAAAAAGGGTCACAGGTTAAAGGCCGGTTACACTCAGGACAGGTTATATTCCAATGTCAGCTCATATCCATTCATGTATCCTTTTCAGGAAAACAGGTGAGCTGGAGTCCATCCCAGCTGTCTTCAGGTGAAAGGTGGACTACACACTGGACTGGAAACAGGACACTCAGAAAGTGAGACAATGACCTAACACTAACATATCACCAACAAGTGGGAATTGAACCCATGCGGCCTGATGTGAGAAGTCTGGCAGCAGAGTGCCTGGAGAAAAACACACGTGGCAACGGGGAGAACATGCAAACTCCACACAGGTGGGGCTGGGATTGAACCCGGGTCCTCAGAACTGTGAGTCCAACACTTTCGAGCTGAGACACTGTGCCATATTGTATAATATAAAGTGGGTTAATAAGCCCTTAACTCAACCTAGAGAATCAGCAAATGTTCATTGTTAACAATACAGCTAGCATTTAAAAGCAACATTTTAAAGTGTAAAGAATGTCTCATTTCTAATGCAAATTATTTTATCTAGATTAAAATATATGTTTAACTGTACCATAAAATGCATAACCTTTTCAATGATTTTACCAAAAATATAAGCCTTAAAGAATTCAATTCCGCAAACTTTGACCTACTTTCCCGTGTCTGAAAAATGGCTCCTTTCGTGTGGCTGACCTCTGACTTCATTATAGGTAAACATCCTGTTGCGGGACTAGCATTAACCTGGAGCCTTCGTATTTATACCAAAGAAAAACCCATTCCTTTAGAGAATTCCCCGGTCAACAGTCTGTCATATGCAGTGAACATTTCACCCCGGACAATGGGTTTTAAATGTAAAGAACTGTTGAAACCTGGATCAGTGCCTACCATAAAGCCGGTTCCAACACCTGAACAGATCGCTTTTGGTATAGGCACAAAACATAAACTTGGATCGGCCACTGAACCCGGACATGCTTCGACAAGCTCAACCCCTGCCCCACAAAGTACCAAAACTGCAAAGAGCTTATGTTAAAAGACAATTTGCGGAGGTATTTCTTTTTCCAGAAAACCTTTAACACTATTTACATGGTTGAATGATAGAAGCACGTCATTGTTAGTGAAAAATTACCATGAATCGCTAACCCTGACCATTCTCAACTAGAAAAGCAGGATGTGTACAAATGGCAGCCCCATGGAGCACCTGGAAAGCATTGGCCTCATAGTGCTGAGGACCAGTGTTCAATCCCAACCCTTCTGTGTGGCGTTTGTATGTTCTCCCAGTGCCTGCGTGGATTTTCTCCAGGCACTCCGGTTTCTTCCCACATCCCGAAAACATGTCACATTAATTGGACACTCTAAATTGCCCTTAGGTGTGATTGTGGCTGTTTGTCTCGATGTGCCCTGGGTGGCAACCAGTTCAAGATGTACCCTGCCTCCTGCCCGTTGACATCTGGGACAGGCTCCAGCACTCCCGCAACCCTTGAGGATTAGCGGCTAAGAAAATGGATGGACGTGTACATATTTTGTGCATGGTTTTTGATTTTAATAAAATAGTATAGTGTTAAAACTAATATTACATACTATACTATTCACTCAGAATAGAAGACCTGTTTGCAATTTAATCAAAAATAATTTGTGCACCATGAAATAGATTGAAATGACCGAGTGCTTTATCTACACATTTTTTTCACCTTATTTTTTTATATTAATTAGATGTTGCAGGAAGCATCTTCTGCACAAGAGGTTGATACCGAACTAGCAGATGCTGAATCTCCATCTTTGGTCCATTCCAAAAGTTGCCAGACTGATGAAGGGCCTATACATGAAAATGGAACATATCTTTCCAACATCTGAGAATCTGCAACATGTACTTCAACCTCAGGTGTTCTCAAAGTACTCTTATTGAGAGACCAAATAATTCTGTGCAAATGTTACGTAACATTGATACAAAATATAAGCATACAGTTCAATAAAAATGCTATGAATTGAGTTCTGTGGTGTTTGTTTACTTCATATACATCAACAATTACAAAGAAAAAATAAATCAGGATGTAGACCATTTAAATCCTGCGTAATCTTGGCCCTCTGGATTAGGAAAGATGTCACTGATCTTTGACACAGCAGGGTGGAAGTGCCACCCGGTTATTTCTGCCAACAATTCCAATACCATCTGACAAGATGTCAAAAGCAGTATGTCAGATTAACCTGAAAATAAAAAATGACAATTTCCCAGAATGGGATTTTGATTGAACAAGCATTGATTGGAGAAATGCTACAATATAATTATTTTAAAAATCTTAATGTAAATAGGGTGGCATGGAGGCACAGCTGTAAAGATTGGCCTCACAATTTTGAGGACATGGGTTCAATCCCAGCCCCACCTGTATGGAGTTCTCCCCATGCTTGCGTGAATTTTCTCCGGGATGCCCAGTTCCTTCTGCTTGATGACAGCTAGGATAGGCTGCACAGCACTCCTGCGACCCTTGTGAGGATAAGCAATGAATAAAATGGATGACTGAGTGTAAATGTGAAATATCTGGGCTGATTAGGAGAAATAATTCTTAAAATAGCTATTACTTGTGCTGTGAAAAATCCAGTCGCTGCATATACTTTTGCCTGAATTGTAAAAAGGCAACCTCCAGTACAGACAGCTGGCAATAAATCCTGGGTGCTCAATCATGCACTGCAGCAGATGGTCTGGATAGTCTGCCATTTTCTGGTGAAGTTGTTGATTCATGGCAACAAAAACTGTTTGCATAGGTATGCAACATCTACATGCACACCTGTGGATATAATAAAAGAATCTGTTCACATTCACAAACTTTTACAGCTAAAAGACCCATATCAGTCTAGTAAACAGAACCATCTACTCCATTTACAGTTCTATTTTAAGCATTTAGTGCAAAACAAAACCACAAGATACTGGTTTACAGCTTTCAGTGTAACGTTTTGCTCTTGACAGCTTGAGAAAATTGTGACTAAAAATGGAGTTTGGACGGGTCTGGGTAAGTTGCTCTGAAATTAACGTGGCAACATTTTAAACTGATTTTGTTGTTTAAAATCCTTATTTGTGAAAATATACCAACTTAGACTGAACTACATTATCAGCTTTTGTGTGTTTTGTTGCAATAAGCATAGCACACGCAAACTAGTTGTCAGGTACCAATTCACTAAATACACAGCATTTGCATAGTTTCAAAACAAGACCGAAAACTTCGTATATACATTCAGGATATCAAAGCCATTACTATTTGTTAGTTAATAGCTAAATAAAAAAAAATTCAGATAATACTTACCAGTCCCATGTTTCCAAAACAACCATGAACAGCTGAACAGAATATCAGCAAAACTCTACCCACTATTGGGGACTGACGCGCAACGCGAACTAGGTCCACAGCAGGCAAGATTCTTTCGGCTCCTCCACATGCTGGCCACCAGCTCCTTCCATCGGGAACAGAAATTTCTCTTGTTTTTTTTTGTTCTTTTTGCTATGTTGTTCCTTGTTCTGTATGTCATACCAGGGGAGCACAGACTGCTGGAGAAAAATTCTTTGTGTGTTTATACACTTGGCCATTAAATCTAATTCTGATTCTGATGTCCTCCTAGCTGGGTTGCCACCTTCACCTCGAGCTATTTTAAACATGTGAAACTTAATAACCTTTAACGCCTTTATAAAGCTCGTATACTTCAGTCTTCTTGGGACCCATCAGATTCATGTTCATTACTCGAATTACCTGGAAAGCCATCGGTGTTCTTGCATTGTAGTTGAAGGGCGCCATGATGTTCTCACTGGCTCTGACGTCACGGCCCTTGTTGGGTATTTCTGCTCTGTTTTCATCTTTTTCTGGCGAATCCAGCAATGTGCCATAATTTTTTGCTGATAATCAATTCTTTCATGTGCACATCTATTTTTTAGACTCCATGTTCGACTTCCACATCAGGCACTCATTATGCCAATCCAACAGGATTACTAATCTAATTTGACTCCAAATAACCAATCCGAAGACATAAGGCAGTCACATGACCATGCGTGTAGCCTTCGCGTTGCATTCAAAATGACACATGGAGAAAAAAATGTATAAATTTTGGAGGAAAACCATATAAATTTACTTTACAGACTCCAAATAACAACAGATTTGTCGTGCAGCGCTCCAATTATGACTGCCTGTCATGAGCCAGGCTGGACCACGGCCAGGAGGGGCTTGGCCGCTGCCCTGCCGGTGACACCTGTCACTGCTGCCAAGTAAGTTGCTATGCCACATATAGCACTGGAGGAAATTGATAGTAATTGGCTTGTGTGGCTCGAGTTCATGTGTTGAGCTGTGCCCTCGAACCAACTCTCAAATTGAACACCAGATGTCGCCAAACAAAACTGTACTAATAATGTAATAAACGTAGCCTTCCCATTTAGCAGCATCTCACCGCATTACATATATATACTACAGTCAGTAACCTTAAAAACCCAATTATTTTCATATCTTTGTATTACGTACATATACCAAAGTCAGTAACCTTAAAAACCCAATTATTTTCATATCTTTGTATTCAAATCTTGTTTTTGACACAAAGACATCAACAGGATGGGTTTCAGCAGCTGTTCACACACTGCAGTTTTCAACGGTTTTTCAACGGCGGAGAACAGCTGCATACAAGTGACAAACAATATGTTTGCATCATCGCTGGGTTGCTGAACAGGAAGCCTGTGACATCCTTGACTTACCACACAGGATGTTTGCATGTAACTGATCTTAATTTTTTATCACTATTTTTCCATTTAACCATTAGTGAAAAATATGATGCTTTGAAACTGCTTTGTGTAAAGAATATAACCTGTGTATGACTGTCTCTCTCAGACAAAGCAACACACGATGCGCGACCAACGAGAACAAGCCTGATGAATGCATGACAGAACTTTTATTTATATATATAATATATATATATATATATATATATATATATATACATAATTTATCGCTATTGCTTTAGAACTAGAGTGAAACTGAACGCAAGTTTGTGGTTATAGCTACAGGATACACCTGTTGTTTGTTGATGAAAAGGGAAGTGACAGTTGAGTTTGTGGGCGCCTTGCCCTATTTTGAGTGAGCTAAGAGGGGCATGACAAGACAACCCAGGGATGGCGAAAGGTGTCTGACAGAATAACAAAAGGGGTACTTTCCACTGGGCTTATGTAAAGCCAAAACCTTCCAGAATGTTCCACCCAAAAGCTATAAAAGCCTTGGATACGGAAGTCCGAGGCTCTTTGTTCGTTTTACACTGACAAAGAGACAGGCCTTTCTGCAGGGAGTAATTGTGGTAGGGCAAGCTGGCGGGGAGAAGTCTTCGAGCAACTTGGGATGCTTATTTTTGACTTCTTCATTTAAGATTGGGCACGAGCTAAACAACTACTATAAAAAGGTAATGGCAGGATAATACCAGCGATATTACGTGGTTACCTAAGAAGGGCAAATTGGCTTGACAATTAATCCTTAATCCTAAAATTCCTTATAACTAAATTGGGCTTCAAGCTTCGTAGAACTTGATCATCCCTAAAAGGCTCACTCAAAAATGTATACTTTCCTGATTTTCTAATTCTTAGTGGCCAGTTGAGTAAATTGAATGAACCATTCATGTTCTGGGGTGATCCACAAGGTGATTACCTGTGCTGATTGCCACACCTGTGTTGGTTTGCCATACTTACCTGGGTGATCACACAGAGAGGAGGTTATGTGGAGCAGAGCAGAGAAGCAGAGTAAGTCTAAATGTTTGACAATGTTTGACATTTTATTTTGGTCCATAGGGTTAGGGTTAAGGTTAGGGAAGAGCACCCCCCCACCCCCACAACCCTAGTCTGTCTTGCGGCCGTCAGTGCCACCAAAAGCGAGGTGTCCGGCTGGGAAGGTCAGGAGGTCAACCCAGACGCCAAGCACCAGGGTCCCCACGGGGTGATTCAGGCGGACGTCCTCGAGTGGGAACTCAATTGTGAAGCAGAAACCAGACGGAAGCATACAACTGCTCTGGATGAAGACCACACAGAACGTGGTTGTGAAGCAGACGGGGATCGGTCACTGCCAAAGCTCAGTCAGGAGACAGCCGTGGGTTGGTCACCGCTGAGGCTAGGTCGTGAGGCGGCCACGGGCCGGTCCCCCCCGAAGCTAGGTCGTGAGGCGACCGGGGATCAGTCACTGGTGAGGCTCGGTCTTGAGGTAGTTGGGAATCAGTCGCTGCCGAAGCTAGGTCGGAGGGTGGACGAAGATCGTCGCCCTCAGATGGACCGGTCACCATTGAAGCAGGAGAGGGAGGCGGCAGCCATCAAGACAGGGTTAGCGGCCGTATACCTGTCGCTGTCGAGACAGGAATGAGAGATGAAAGGATACCCATCGCCGTCGAGACAGGGGTGTGAGGTGGCTGCGTGCCAGTCGCCGTCGAAGCAGGAGCGGGGGGCGGCCGCGGGCTGGTCGCCGTCAAAGGAGTGGGGGGCGGCCGCGGGGTGATCGCAGTCTAGACAGGAATGAGAGACTTCCAAATACCTGTCGGTGCCAGTACCAGAACAAAGGGGACCATGATGTTGTCGCCACCTACTGAACAAGAACGTGAGGCGGCCGACAAGCCGTCAGCACCTGCTGGACAGGAGTGGGAGAGGGCTGCAGAGCCGTTGCCACTGCCTGAACAGGAGCGTGCGATTTGGAGAGTGGTTCCTGAAAAACCACTGGCCGCAGAACCTTGGATTGTTGCTCTTTCGTTGCCCATGTCGACTGCTTCAGACGGAATCCGACTGGCTCAGAGTCAGGGTTCCCAGAGCAACACTGGCAGAAACAAGGGGGCATGAATAGATCGTTCTTGGGAACAGCATGGAGCAACGGGAATGATAAAGTCCTTAACTGGAGGAATATAGTTTGCCTCATCTTTATCTGAATTCACTCTATCCTCTGAACTTAAGCCCTCTGCAATTTGTTTCTGAGTTTTGTCTTTTGGAAAAACACACATTGGAGGCGCTCTGGCAGGCTTAACTTCGATCGCCAATTTGGCCCTTTTACTTCGACACTTGCCCGGAAGTCTGTTGCCGCCGCGGCGTGGGTGTGACACGGCAGTGGAACTATTGCCACCAGTGACGTGAGCTCGTGCTCTCCCCCGGACCCCATTCCACCCGCCCCTGGACATGTTGGGTTTTTTTGGTGTGTGTGTTTCTTTCGTTTAGGCATGTTTGGGATCCGCGCCTTAAGGGGGGGGGGTCTGTCATGAGCCGGGCTGGACCATGGCCAGGAGGGGCATGCCCTACCCTGGCCGGTGACACCTGTCACCGCTCTCAGTTCTTTAGCATTGAGACTGTGATTGGATGATATATTTAAGTTGGAGTCTTGTCACTGGTATTTGCCAGATCGTTGCTTAATGGCTCGTTCCCGCACATTTGCTATCCTGTTTCTGATCTCCCGTGTACCGATCCCTGCTTGCCCGCTAACCTGCCTTCTATGCCTGACATCCTGGTTACCGGTGCTTCAGTTCACTTTCTGCCTGATCCCTGACCTTGGAACGGATAAACACTTTTCCCGAAATGCCTCTGCGCCTCCGGAGTCCTGCATTTGGATCCTCCCCCGCAACACTGCCCAAAATTGAATGTTTTAGCCCATTTCTCACTTGAGTAAACACCTTGTAGTAAAATGCTGATGTTTCTACTGTTGTTTCAGCAATGGATATGGCAACATTAGCCCTATCCCATGGTGTTGCACATGCACACACAACCACTCAGTCTGGTTAGCAAACAGCTTTTTCATTAAGTCATTTAGGTGAATAAAGCAACTAATAGTTACGTTGGGCCCAATGCATGTGTTATTGGTTTTTGGACAATTTAAAATTGAAATGTGGTGGGTATGTATCGACTCCCGTATATTATTATCCATCCATTTTCTGACCCGTTTATCCTCACAAGAGTCGTGGGAGTGCTGGTGCCAGGGTACGACTGGAACTGGTTGCCAGCCAATCGCAGGGCACATGGACACAAACAACAATCCCACTCACAATCACACCTCAGGGCAATATAGGCTTTTCCATTTACAGATGTTTTTGGGATCTGGGAGGTAAAGCGGACTGCCCGGAGAAAACCCACCCAGGCACAGGGAGAACATGCAAACTCCACACAGGCAGGACTTGGATTTGAACCCATCTTCAGATCTGTGAGGCCAACACTCTAACCAGTTGCCCCAAATGTCCCAACACCTACATTATTATTATTTTATTTATTTTTGTTGTTGTTCATGCTCAGATTGAAAAAAAAAAAAAGTTACTCACAAGTTACTCCATACTTAAGTAGTTTAATTATTGATTATTTTCTTACCCTATTTCAAGTAAATATTTGAATGACAATTTTTTACTTTTACCTGAGTCATATTATTCTAAAGTAACAGTGCTCTTACTTGAGTACAATATTTGGCTACTCTACCTACCGTTGCTCAATTATAATATGTTTGTCTGACCTTAATAGTTATTTTTGCATTATTTTAAACTTCACTGGTTGGTGACAATAATATCATCCATATATATAAAAAAAAAAACTCCCCCTGCATGTTCCTGACACTGGAGCCATGCCTTCCTGTGCGATCACACAGTTCACACATGCCAATTACTCTTACTGCTTCTGTGCTGGGACAACAAAGAAGCAAATAAAAAAGTAAAACACAGTTGTGGAGTTAATATTTTGGAATCTCTGTTAGGTCGTGTGCTAAATTATGTTTGAACTCCCAAGTTATATTTGGTATATTTTTCAATCAAAAAAATGTGTTTCACTGCAGAGATTTGAGATGTCTGGTTTGTTTTGGGGGGTTGTTTGGGAGGACTCTTATTTGTAATACGACTACATTGGATGGAATTTATATAAAAATGAACTTTTTGGGCTCATTGACTATACTTATGATGTGCAGCGTTTCCATCATTTGTTATGAAGTAAATTTATGCTACAATATTGGAAATCCAGTTAGCGAGAAAAGTGATGAGTTTCAAGAAGGCACTGGAATCTCCATATAAATATGTAATAATGACACACCTACAATATTACAAAAATACCAAGGATTCAATTATCATGTGGACTGAAATATTCTATATATGTTATTGGAAACTCAATTACAGAAGCAAGCCATGCCTGGAAATTAGCTGAATTTAGTGAAGGAAAGTCAGCTCCTTGAATTCATCAAGTATGGATTATCACAATATTACATGTTCACTTCGATTGTGCTGTCCAAAGACAAACATCCACAGTCACTGCTGCACACTTCCCCACATTTGTTTTATTCATGAACTGCTCTCTGATCTATTATACATACAAAACCGATTCTATGGCGATCCCCTTGGGCGAAGAGGCTCAGACATAGAATTAATTATATTATATACACATGCATGATAATTGTGTATGATTCGGTCAAACACTGAGATATTCCTTTATGTTTGATTACAGTTATTGTGCCACTGGCAATTATTTTCATTAATGTTATTGTTTTGTTACTATGGCCATTCTCTTGGACTTATTTGCAAATGATCAGCGTGTGCAATATTTGGCTGCTAATTCTTGAATCATGGCATTGCTTGAAAAGCCCCAGACATTAGTAAATAATCGGCACGCTTATACAGCAAAAAAATGACTTTAAAATTAAACACCAAACTAACACAGGTTGGGCACTAGACATCAGGGTGCTTATTATGGTAGATTAATTTAAAAGTGTTAATGAAATACGCTCTCTGCAGTGTACACCGAGGACACTATGTTTTGTAGTATATATTAAATAATTCACTGCCACTGACAGCTGTTAAATTCAAATATTCATGTAAACATGGAGGAATGTCAATGAATGATTTGATTCTAGCTTATATCTTGCTTATTAGTATTTGTGTAATGAATGAATTTGGGTTGCATGATCGTGATTAAAAATACAATTTACATTTGGAAATTCCGACACAAGTTGAGAACAAGATCTCCGCATACAGCGGAGGAACTCAAATGTGTGTTTTACTTTTTCTTTGGCTGGCACAGAAGCATACCAGTGATCACAAAGAGATCTTATGAGCAGTGAACCGCATATGGACGTTCTTGCAAAGTAAGAAATTTTAATTTAAAATGTTACTTAAAAAAACACCATCACATAACCAAGTAATCCAAATCGGAGTGCACATTAACAGTTGCAAATGTGTATCCTTGCTGGGAAAAAAAAAAAAAAAGCAAATCAACTTCCGATATCCCCTGCAGTCCAGCATCTGCTGTCCAAGTAATTGATTGTGTTTCAGTCAGTGTGCCCATGTTGATGTCTACGCAATTCGTCAACTTGAAGAGTTCTTCTCAGTTCACACTGAGCTCCCCCTCCATCGTCTTTCCAGCCAAGGCTGAGCTTGGGGATCGCGCTGCCTTGCTCTGAGATGACTTCAATCCCCTATTATCAGGAGAGTGCACATTGCCGCTCATAAGGGTTTAATTTATTTGTGCCTGTTTCAGCCCAAGATTAAAGTTTAATTGGCGCTGACTGGCAGCTCCCAAGTTTTGACTAATTCTTCTTATCGGGAATCCTTACCAAGTAGCTGTGGGCAATGTGAGGCAAGCCTGCCTTTACACACTCACACACACATATCACCCAACAGCCAGTAAGGCTATAGTAATCCTTTAATTTAATTGGGTAATATGTTGACTACCTGTGACTATACGTGTGATCTTTCAGTACGTTTGAGTGGAATTTTGAATGTTCATCTTAATACTGCAAAGGTTAATGCATTGTATGTGGATTGGAGGTAAAGTAAATATTACACAACCCAATTTGACGTCTTTTAATGGTTTGTTTCTCATTCATCATCCAGGTATATTTTAACAAATAGCTCATACAATTACCTAAATTTGGTATCATGATCTTTGGTCTTGGGCTGAATATTTGGATATTCACTCAACAAATCCATGATGGATTCAGATTTTGTACAGGACTTGAACAGAGAAGCACACCTCTGGGAGCTTTTGTAATCAAATTCCTTGGCTCTATTTCCGCAGATGGGGCATGTACGGGGGAGTGGAAATGCTAGTGTATCCTTATTTTCATGCAGGCACAAGGCTCCCCATGCATGTTTGTCAATTTGGCTGGCCGCTTTGTGGCAAGCTGCACATTCTGTGCATTTAGTATTTGTTCTACTCGTCAGTAGCTTTGTTTTGTACTTTTTCCTTCTTGTTACTAGTGCTTTATGTTACCAGTATTATTATTTTGTAATTTGTGTGGCCAGACCGTATCTACTTCTCAGTAGCACTTTTTGCAGTAGCACTTTTTGTTGAAACTTTAGTGGAGTAAAGAATGTAATTGCTTTACACCGGGTCCAACCAGTTACAAACCACAACGACAGCACTGTGGATGATGATGCAGCTCTTCCCATGATTCATTGTAACATAAATCATCATTAGTGCACTACCGCATTACAATTGAGAGATTCCATTTCCAAAAATACATGTTTATGCCAGAATGATACATAAGCGTAAATAACACTGATAATCCCTCGCTGTGTTTGATCAGGCCAACGTCATAGGGAGCTATCACTTGTGACCTGTAATATTAGTGGCAGCTATTAAAATGTGTACGATTTGCAAAGCTTCATTTAGTGAGTCGGGGAGACATGCGTGAAATGGAGTTCCTTTGGTCGTAACTAATGTCCCCCAATGAGCGTCAAAGCCACAATGCTCCTAAAGTGATAAACACTGGATTAACAGACTCTCCAGAGATCAAATAGAGCCATCATTCTAAAGTCCTCTGCTTTGAACAAACAAGTAGATGTACACAGTGACTCGCTGTCTATTCAACCTAATTTGGGTGTTTAAATTCTGTATTCACTGAGTTAGTTGGTCTTTTAAATCTTAATATCGTTATTATGAGTATCAGAAGTCACTTATCACATTTGGGTACATAAAAAAAAACAAAAGAAAAAAGAAGTATCAGAGGTGTTCACACTTTTATAGACTACAGCTAGAGATATCTGTGGTGTTCTATAAATATTGATTTGGGTAGGGTTACTGAATGAGCTACTGCATGAATGGAAAATATACAATTTTTTTTCCTCCCTGGGAGCTGTTATGCCTCCGATGATTGTATTGTCCAAGTATCCTAATACTGTGCATAATGAGGCCATTGTATGGAAAATGTACTCTTTAATTGTTTAAATACAAAAGGTTGGGCCTATCCACTCATGAAGATGAATAAAAAACTTTTGTTAGATCCCTCTTTCTCAAAATATGTCTGTGAGTGAGCCAGGCTCAAATTTGAAAATTGTCAATACAATTTGGCAAATTAGTTATTTTCATTGGTTATTTTCTCCAGCTTTATTTCACAATTTAAGTGTTTCAGAGTCACCAGAAGATTTCTGTAAAACTTCAAAAAGTAAAAAAAATCCCCACAAAGGTTGAGAACATGGAGTAAGGTTCTTGACAAAACAAACCAGAACCAAAGTTTTTCGTCATTTCCAAAGCTTGATATATCTGAAATAAATTCTTCGGTCAAAGCTGAAAACGTTGGATTGATACAATATATTGTTATTCTCAACAAACCCAAAAAAAAAAATAAAAAAAAAAGAACGACAAAAAAGCCTTGCTGTACGGGAGTTTATCTGTTACAAAAACCAAGGTGTTAATATCTCGATGTCTGTAAAATATCCATCCATCCATCCATTGTCTGAGCCACTTATCCTCATGAACCAATCCCAGCTGTCATCAGGCAGAAGGCTGGTTAAACCCTGACTTGGTTGCCAGCCAATCGCAGGGCACATAGAGACAGAGAAGTCACACTCACAATCACACCTAGGGGCAATTTAGACTCTCCAGTGAATGCATGTTTTTGGGATGTGAGAGGATGCCGGAGTGAGAAATCCCACAGAGGCACGGGGAAGACATGCAAACTCCACACAGGTGGGGCCGGGATTTTAACCCGAGTCCTCAGAACTTTGATGCAAACAGTACAAATGGACCACCGTCCCGCTATGTGATGAATCCATTGATTCCAAATATGTAAATATATTATGGATAGCCAAGAAACAGTTCTGCAAAGTAAGGTAAGTGAGGTGTTACTGTTGGTTTATCATACATTAAATAAATTATTAAATATTAGTATAATTCAAACAATGATAAGAAAATGAATATCCAGAAGATAGTTGAAGACCAGCCAAGGTGGCAGATTGATTATATTTTGGCACAAAAGAAGGAAGTGGAAGAAACTATAGGAAATAGCTGAGAATCAACTGCTTCATGTAGTTGTCTGCAACTACAGTGTTTTCACAATGTTTACACACTCTTTTTCAAGTGAGGACAATATTTTACACGATATTTACTTCCAGGTTTAAAGTTTCATAGCTGTCAGAGGTTGCATTTCATTTTACATAAAAGTTCATGGCTAAAATCCTAAACTCCCAGGCTTTAGTTTTTTTGTTTGATGTTTTCAAATTTGGGGAGTTATCTTAACTAAAGAATCTACAGTATGTCATGTATGCGAGATTTTAGAGATGAGGAAAAACATTGTTTTTTTACTACCACTTGTTGATGTATGGCACGGTGGAACAGCTGTAATGCGCTGGCCTCACAGTTCTGAGGTCCGGGGTTCAGTCCCGACCCCGCTTGTGTGGAGTTTGCATGTCCTCCCCGTGCCTGCGTGGATTTTCTCCGGGCACTCCGGTTTTCTTCCACATCCTAAAAACACGTATTAATGGGAGATTCTAAATTGTCCCGAGGTGTGTTTGTGAGTGCACTGTTGTCTGTTTCCATGTGCCTTGTTTGTTTCCATGTGCCCTGCGATTGGTTGGCAACCAGTTCAGGGTGTACCCTGCGTCGTCTCCGTTGACAGCTGGGATAGGCTCCAGCACTCCCGTGACCCTCCTGAGGATAAGCAGCTAAGAAAATGGATGGATGGATGAAACCACAGAAAGCCAGAGCTCTTGTGTTTCCTTGCAAAGACAGGAGAACTTTATAGAAGGTGATGCAGTTAGGAAGCAAACTGAAACTTGAGTGTGTATCATTACAGTATATAACTACGCTGTTTGCTACAATTCCCCTTGGGCATTGTACAAATGCAGAGGTACATAAAGTACACATGCTCAGTCTAAAAGTTTGATCCAACAAAGTTTCATTTTGAATCTTTGAGCACTACTTTGTTAATCATATCATACTTAAAATAATGTTTTTTTATATTTCATTCATGAATATAAATGTATTTATTATATTTCTTTATTTTTGCTGTGCTAGGTTTTTGTCAATACAGTATTAGTAGCTAATGAAGTGTCTCTGTACACTGAGTGTCACATGAATTATGTGTTTTCGTGTCTTTGCATGCAGGAGGGGTACAAGTGTGAAGTTCTGTCAAGATGTTCGGATGTGCTGTGTGTGTGGGAGTGGGTGTGCGCATGGGGTAATGAATCCATAATGAATCCCTCAGGTCTGGTGGTTTTCAGATGTGACTGCTAATTTCACCTGACACTGGCGAGCTGCCGCTGAGCACGTCCTGGCAACCAATCGGCATGCATCAGTCTCAGTCAGACACAGAGACTCACACATACATGGAACCTCGTGCTTATTGCGGGGTCAAGATAGCTATCAGGGTTTCCACATAGAGAGCACCTGATCCTGGCCAGGAGGAGATTTGACTCCACCATCCTTCAAGTGCTAAACACTGTTCCCACTTGTTGTCACCTCAGTCACACCTGAGGGAGGGAGAAAAAGCCTGTGTGGCAATGAAAAACTTCCACATTTCATAGAGCCTCTTTAAGTGACAACTTCGCAAAGGCCCGCTCCACTATCTCAGGGGTATCTTCTTCAAGATGAGATTAAGGAACAATTCAACACCAGAAACAACACTAATATTAGAGTAAATACCAATACTTCATCACTACACAAAAGCCATAGTCATTACTGAAACCTGATGAACAAATTTTATGGAGAATGATGGCGCGATATGCAGAGCCATGAAAAGTTATTTGCCCTTTTCTCAAATTGTAATTTTTTGAGCAGTTTCCCTATTTTAATGGTAAAGATCAGTAAAATAATGCAAATATAAGACAAAGTATTGGAACTAAAGATAAAATGCAGTTTTTAAATGTGATTTCATTTCAGGGAATCAAAAAAAAAAAATTCCATGCTTTCTATCCTTGTGAAAAGTAATGGTCCTCCAAACCAAATATGTGTTTGAGCTACTGTCCACTCAAAGGTTTTCTATAACTGGCAGTCTTCCACGTATCTGTAGAGAAGGCCCACTCTTTCTTGTAGAATTCAGGAACAGCTTTTGGCTGATTTTATTTAGTCAGGTAGTTTCTATTAATGTGATTTCTAGGTGAACAGGTCTGGAAATAATCAAGGTTTTGTGTGGTGATTAAGAAGGAACTTTCCAAAAATGTGATCTTCCAGATGATTCAATATTTAACAAGTTGGGATGGGGGGTAATTACCCTTTTCACAGAGGATCTGATAGCATTATTACCATTGTCACTCATAAAAACAAATGGATTTTTGGTTTAGTTTGGTTACCTTGGTGTGATATCTACATTTGTTTGATGATCTCAAAAGTTAAAAGTGGTGAAACTATGCAAAAAGATTAATTTGAAAAGGGAGCAAAAGGTTATACATGGCACCGTATATTTCTTGTTCGGAATATATATATATATATATATATATATATATATATATATATATATATATATATATATTGTGTGTTGTCCCCATTCTGTCAACCAAAGAGCAGGCCACACTGTCTATCTTCACACTTTAGGAACTATACCTAAACCTTTGAACTGATCTAAACTATATTGCTTGATGGGTACCAATTTAAAGGTCCTTTTATTATTATTTAGAATTATAATCCATCTATCCATTTTGTATACCACTTATCAACCTTGTCTTCATCAAGTCCCAGCAGACTTTGGGCATAAACGGAGGCTACACCCTGTATTGGTTGTCACCTAATCACAAGGCAAATGTAGACAAACACATACCCCAAGCATCATTGTGTCCATATACAGTAACTGATTACTCTGAAAGGATGATAGATGTAAGCTATAGTTGAAGTTTTGTAGACAATTAACAGGTTTTTTTTTTTAAATTGTAAATTACACTTTAGTCTATGTTAGGGATTGATTTGACAAGATAAACAATTCCCCTTGAACAATTATTATCATTGTTTTCATTTTGACTGTAATTTGTTAATTTGTTGAAAATGATGTTAATCTTTTTTTTGTATGTAAAGACTTGAAGAAAATGTCTAAATGTTGGCAGCGAGACTATTCATCAGAGACTTATTACAATATTTAACATTTTGATCAACATGACATCAGCAGGCGGCACGGTGGGGCAGCTGTAAAATGTTGGCCTCACAGTTCTGAGGTCCAGGGTTCCCCATGTCTGCGTGGGTTTTTCTCCTGGCACTCCGGTTTCCTCCCACATTCCAAAAACATGCAACATTAATTGGAGATTCTAAATGGCCTCTAGGTGTGATTGTGAGTGCAACTGTTTGTCTCTATGTGCTCTGTGATTGGCTGGCAACCAGTTCAGGGTATACCCTGGCTCCTGCCCGTTCACAGCGGAGACAAGCTCCAGCACTCCCTATCCCCTTTTGACGATAAGCAGCTAAAAAAAAATGAATGGATGGAAGACATAAGCAATTGATAATGTAGAAAACAACAGAAAATTGTCCATAATAATTTTTGTGGTTGTAGTTCAGAGTTTTCAACATGTTGAGAAGAATTGTGAAATTGCTGTTTTGATATGTACAAGACGGCACTGTAGACGATTGTCTGTGTCTGCCTCACAGTATTGTGGACCGGTGTTCAAATCCCAGCCCCACCTGTGTGGAGTTTGCATGTTCTTCCCGCGCCTGTGTGGTTTTTCTATGGACACTCT
This sequence comes from Syngnathoides biaculeatus, assembly GCF_019802595.1. NCBI lineage: Eukaryota > Metazoa > Chordata > Actinopteri > Syngnathiformes > Syngnathidae > Syngnathoides > Syngnathoides biaculeatus. Next base: position 2,781,838 of record NC_084658.1, read on the forward strand.
GGTTTCCTCCTACATCCAAAAAAGATGCATTAATTGGAGACTCTAAATTGCTCATAGGTGTGCTTGTGCATATAAATAGTTGTGAGTTTCTATGTGCCTGCGATTGGCTGGCAACCAGTTCAGGATGTACCTACCCTCCTGCCCGAAGATATGCGGGAAACGCTTCAGCACAAGTGTGACCCTTGTGAGGATAAGCGGCTCAGATAATAGATGGATGTTATACTTTACAGTACCTTCCACCCACTATCATCTGCCCACGGATCCCTGTTTTATTATTTTGTATCCTACTTTGAGCGTGAGCTACGAAGAACTTGTTTTAACTCACTGGTTGTTTAGAAGAGGGAACATAAGACAAATCATTGAAAAATGTCCATCGTGGTTTACTTTTGGGGAAACAATGAATGGTGTTATGGGTGAGCAAAATTGCTTGCGGGAAAAAACGCTCGCTCTCGTCCCCCTCAGTGTGTGTGCGTGTGTGTGTGTGTGCGCGTGTGTGTGTGTGTGTGTGTGTGTGTGTGCATGTGGTGTTCGCATTGCTGGTTTCTCACTATGTTGGGATATAACATATTCAAATCTGTGGTGCTGTTAAATGTTAATTTACACAACAGACAAATGCCAAGAACAGTGCTTCAGCAACTAAAATTCCCTCTGTTGCAAAGTTAAATGACCTCTTGATTTTGGCATTCGTGCAATTTTCCAAATGTCGCTGTGCTTATTTATCTATATATTTATTTTTATGCTTTCTGAGTAAGAGAAGACACAATTCCTTCTGTACATGTTTTGTTGAACTAACGACAGAAAAAAAATATCACTGCATGCTGAAATTTGATATGCACGGACGTAAAAAAACACTATCTGACATTAAAAGGAAAAAGTGATGTATTTATCAAATACAGCAATCTTAGTGTGTCAATAGATCAAGATTAATATAACAGTCACAGAACTTTCAACACCAACAGACCCAAACAAGGTGCAGATCTCACAAAAGTGTGTACTTAGAGGTTTTAATATCTCTTGTTAAAGATAGTCGTAAACAATACTGGTGCCAAGTGCACACATTCTGTACTCTGTAAATGCAATTCAAATAAAAAAAAGGATCTTTTCTGCAAATTTGTTGTTAAGATAGTTTCTTGTTAATTCACAACATTATGAAATATAAAGCTTGTAGTGCACAGTCTATCCAGAGGAAAAATTTCTTCAGGCTAATTTCTGGGCAAATCAACATCCAAATGTCTATTCGGTTAACATCTCCCTTAGTACTTTTCCACAGTGGGGCCACAGCTGATCTACAGGATATCCCAGCTGACTTTGGGCAAGAGGAATTATACACCCTGGAGTGGTTTCCAGCCAATCACTGGCCACATACTGACAATAATTGACATTCCCACAGGGGCACAATTTATCTTCTGCATTTTAGATTCTACTCAATCTTTACATGCATATAGGAGGAAGAAGCCACAGTACCCAGAGAAAACCTACACAAGCACAGGGAGAAAATGCAAACCGCACACATCAAGGCACAGCCCAGGCTGGAGCGGCAGGATCGTGACAGGTACAAGCCCTAAAACTCAGAATTGTGAGGCAGTACATACATATACACACACAGAGAATCACAAACACAAATATACAACACATTATATATATATATACACACACACATACACAGTGCGGTGCCTCGGTTCTCGAAAACAATCCACTCCTGAAGGCCGGTTGAAAACCAAAACGTTCAAAAACCGAAGCACGTTTTCCCTTTACAATGAGTGGAAAATGAAATAATGCGTTCCAAGCCTAAAAAGTATTTTAAGCGATTTTTTTAGCTTTTCTTGATAATAAACTGCACAGTAGAAATACATGTATAGTTTAAATACTTTATATAATTAAATCATTTAAGAAATATATTTATTTTTTTGCTTAAAATGTATGCTTTAGTCTAGTAGAGTATGCTAGGCTGGGAGTGCATTGCCATATCTGTAGCTGTCACGTCCCATCGGAACGAGAGGTAGGACCCAAATGCAGGAACTCGGAAGACGCAAGGTAGTTCAAGAAGAGACACGTTTATTCTGTGCAGAGGTCGGGGATCGAACAGGCAGTCCGGTGCAGCAGCGGTAGTTGTGCCGTCGGGCGAAGAGAACGGATGAGTGGGCAGGCAGTAGTCGGTACACGGGGAAACAATCAACGCAGGCAGAAGGATCAAGGAGTCAGGCTTACAAGGTTGGTCGGAGTCGTACTCAGGCAGCGCGGCATACAAATCACGGTCCTCCTCATATTCCGAAAAGTCAGAGTCCAGAAGAATATGAGGAGCCGGACGGGTCGTGTTCGGGACGTATTCGTACTTCGCTGGCGGAGCGTAAGACACGGAAGTGGAGGATGTCAGGGAGCCTACCCGGATTGGACAGGCTTGGTCCTCCGGCAGACGGTCTACCTTGCGTCGGTCCCGGCGACGCCGGGTCTTTCCTGCTGGGTCCTGTGATGGCCAGTTCGTTCTGTCACGTCCCATCGGAACGAGAGGTAGGACCCAAATGCAGGAACTCGGAAGACGCAACGTAGTTCAAGAAGAGACACGTTTATTGTATGCAGAGTTCGGGGATCGAGCAGGCAGTCCGGTGCAGCAGCGGTTGTTGGGGCGTCGGGCGAAGAGAGCAGATGAGTGGGCAGGCAGTATCGGTACACGGGGAAACAATCAACGCAGACAGAAGTGTCAAGGAGTCAGGCTTACAAGGTTGGTCAGAGAACGGACGGAGGTCGGTACACACAGGTTCAGTCAGGAATACGAGAGTGCTGGAACGGGACATAAAGCTCAATGAACTGGCCGAGGACCAGTCGTCACCGGGTCCTATATATACAGGGGATGATCAGCCCGCATGAGGAGCAGGTGTGCGCCTCCCAATCAGCGCAGCCGCGCGGGCACCTGCACAGCTCATGCTGAAGCGGCAGGATCATGACAGTAGCGACTCGGCCCCCAGCCTTGTAATTTTTTTTTTAATTAACAAAAGTGCAGAATAACTTTAAACAAGCAATAATGAGGGGGAAAAAAAAACATAAATTTTTTTCTTTGCACAGAAAGTACGTAACGTACAAAAAAAATTAATTTGCAACTAGAAGTAGGGTTAATGGAACAAGAGAAAAAACCAATGCAAAACAGTTTAAGATGTCTTCGGTGGGGGTGAATCACTCCCTTTTCACAAAGAACAAATCTAATGTCATTTGTTTCTGTCGTCTTTTAAGCACTTTTCTGAAGTGGCTCATAACATTAAAATTTTGCAGTGCTCTGCAGCATTCAACTTTATTTGGGTAATGAAGTTCTACAAAATTATGAATGTCATTCCATTTAGCGCAGATAGCTTTAATATCAGCACTTGAGACCTCCTTCCTGTTTCTGCCTCATCAGACAACATCTCCTCCCTTCCTCGCCAAAACTATCCCCAGCTAACTGCTGCTCGTTCACAAAAATAAGAAGCAACTTTGCGACTTCCTCCAAGATCTGTGGCCTCTGCTTGGTCAACACGGTTGCTCATTTAGCAACATCACTTGCTTTGAGGGCATCCTTGTGTTACAGAATGGTGCTGATCGTCGATTTCGCCATACCATACTTCTTTGATCGCTCAGATACACGTTTTCCAAACCAGATTCGTGTTCCGCTATCAAATCCTTCTTGAACTCAACAGTTTTACACACCAACAGTTCCACTTGCCTTTGGAGACATGATTGAGGGTTAATGTTGCTCAATTTGAAGAAAAATCACTAGAGCCCTGAGAAACGTCCGTGAGCTGAGGAGTGTTAGAGTGAACTGGTTGGCTGCGCCCTTTACGTCTTTTCTGATTTTTTCGGGGATGCGTTCAAAAGCACAATAACAAATATTCATGGGTCTGCTGGTAAGGGTGTTCGAAACCGATTTGTACGCAAGACTTTTGAAAACATATTCCAGCTGTCAATTGGTGGAAAAAAACTATCTCTAAATTGTTATACTAAATTATATTTGGGATAGCCAAGAAATAGGTTAGTTTTTACCCATTGACATTTTATCATCAAAAAAGCAGGCAATTTTATGTACTTTAGAGGGGGAAATAATTTGCAAAAAATAAAAAAAACACACTTGAGGACTGAACAATAGTTTCACATCTTGAAATAAATATGATATTGACCAATTTAGAAATACTGTAGGAGGTTTCCCTGGTACATGATATCCATCTTACATGGTAGCTATGTATCATTTCTTCACTGTTGCCCCATAAAAAGATATAGTATAATCAAGAATTTAAACATTTAATTAAAAATGTACTGTGTATTGAACGTGATTGGAGTTGGTTTGTAGCTTTAATAGCTGCTATGTGACATTTAATACATGAAGCAAGGGGGGGGGGGTGTTGTTTTTCCCAACCAACTGCAAACACATCGAGACTGAATCATTTAAGACATGTACAGCTTGGCCTGCCCACCCATGAAGCATGGGGGTGAGTCAAGCACTGCCATGGACACCTACACAAAAATGTTGCTGTCAGCAGTGCACTGATGCTGTCTGTTGGCGTGTAAACACCTGACAGTGTCTCCTAAGCACATCTGTAACAGAGCCACAACACTCAGTTGCACCACAGATGCTGAAACAAAGACCGGCACCAAAGCTCCCCAGTGCTCCCTCCCCGCAGCCCAGCTTTTGAGCTAATGTTGCCTGACACAGTCACAACATTGTTCTTGCATCGCTACATTGGGCACGAGGCCGAGTGGTGTATCGGACATACCTGCTTCCTGTTTGAAGGCGCTGTGGAAAGCCATTGTGACGAGCACCTGGTCAGTGTCAGCAGCAGTCAGCATGAGGGCTCCACAGGAGAACGAGAGACCTGGAGGAAACTAAGGCCTCTTTTGGAGAAATAAATGAGAATTATTCAATATAGAATTTTATTACTTGCTCCATGTTACGTCACAAAACAGAAATCCTAAATGCACTTTATTAAGGTGTACTTCTTCTTGCTTTCCTTTCGGCTTGTCCCGTTAGGGGTTGCCACAGCGTGTCATCTTTTTCCATCAATGAAAGGGGGGCTGCAGGCCAGGTGTCAACAAGAAGGGAGCACAGAGTGGTGGATGCTCGTTGGCCAGTCTCCTCTTCCGAGCCAGATCGAAAAATTCCTCAATCTTCTTCTTTTCCTTTCGGCTTGTCCCATGAAGGGTCACCACAGCACGTCATCTTTTTCCATCAAAGCCTATCTGGTGCATCTTCCTCTCTAACACCCACTGTCCTCATGTCCTCCCTCACAACATCCATCAACCTTTTCTTTAGTCTTGCTCTTGCTCTTTTACCTGGCAGTTCCATCCTCAGCACCCTTCTACCAATATACTCACTCTCTCGCCTCTGAACATGGCCAAACCATCTAAGTCTGCTCTATCTAACCTTGTCTCCAAAACATCCAACTTTGGCTGTCCCTTTAATGAGCTCATTTCAAATCCTACCCAACCTGTTCACTCCAAGCGAGAACCTCAGCATCTTCATTTCTGCGACCTCCAGTTCTGCTTCCTGTTGTTTCTTCAGTCCCACCGTCTCTAATCCGTACATCGTGGCTGGCCTCACCACTGATTTATAAACTTTGCCGTTCATCCTAGCGGAGACTTTTCTGTCACATAGAACAACAATCACCTTCCGCCAACTTATGCCAACCTTCGATCCTCGCTATCCCTTCTCCATGTAGCCTCACTCTTCCCCCTCCACCTTTCTCATTCCCGCACATATATTCTGTTTTACTTTGGCTAATCTTCATTGCTCTCCTTTCCAGTGCGTGTCTCCATCTTTCTAATTGTTCCTCCGCCTGCTCCCTGCTTTCACTGGAGATCACAATATCATCTGCGAACATCATAGTCCAAGGGGATTCCAGTCTAACCTCATCTGTCAGCCTATCCATTACTACCGCAAACAGGAAGGGGGTCAGCTCGGATCCCTGATGCAATCCCACTTCCTCCTTAAATTCTTCTGACACACCTACGACACATCTCACCGCTGTTCTGGTGCCCTCTTACTTGTCCTGTACTATTCGAACATATATCTCCGCCACGCCAGACTTGCGCATGCAGTACCACAGTTCCTCTCTTGGTTCTCAGTCATAGGCTTTCTCTAGGTCTACAGAGACACAATGTAGCTCCTTCTTGCTTTACCTGTACTTTTCCAAACTTTATTAAGGTGTCAATTCTTCATTAGTATTATAATTATTATTCTTATAATTATTTTTTATTTTTATTATTATTTTCTTCAAAAACGGAGGGATGTTTGTTTATTTTTGTTACAGGATGACAGATTAACGCACATGGTGGTGATGTATCAGTTTTATCATACGAGGACGAGTTTCATAGCATATGTATGTGGTAGCTTGAAAAATATGTGCGCTAAAGACGTTAAATGCTGTGTACAGCCATTTGAACCTATCCCAGCTGACTTTGAGTTTGAGTAGGAGTACAGGGATTGGTTTCCCACCAGGACACAAATACAAACAACCCTTCATGTTTACTCACGTTCACAATTTAGAGGCTTCCTTAAACCATACATGCATGTTTTTGGAATGGTGGCCATCAATGTCTTTGCAGGAAAATTGATCTTATGTGGGCTCATCCATGAATATGCTTTTGCCACCCATACATAGTAATATGAAATCTATTCATAACTTCACCCTTCTTCTTCTTTTCCTTTCACTTGTCCCGTTAGGGGTCGCCACAGCGTGTCATCCTTTGCCATCCTAGCCTATCTCCTGCATCTTCCTCTCTAACCCCAACTGCCCTCATGTCTTCCCTCACCACATCCATAAACCTTCTCTTTGGTCTTCCTCTCGCCCTTTTGCCTGGCAGCTCCATCCTCAGCACCCTACCGCCAATATACTCACTCTCTCGCCTCTGAACATGTCCAAACCATCGAAGTCTGCTCTCTCGAAACTTGTCAGCAAAACATCGAACTTTGGCTGTCCCTCTAATGAGCTCATTTCTAATCCTATCCAACCTGGTCACTCCGAGCGAGAATCTCAACATCTTCATTTCTGCCACCTCCAGTTCTGCTTCCTGTTGTTTCTTCAGTGCCACCGTCTAATCCATACATCATGGCCGGTCTCACCACTGTTTTGTAAACTTTGCCCTTCATCCTAGCAGAGACTCTTCTGTCACTTCTGTTTTACTTCGGCTAATCTTCATTCCTCTCCTTTCCAGTGCATGTCTCCATCTTTCTAATTGTTCCTCTGCATGCTCCCTGCTTTCACTGCATATCACAATATCATCTGCGAACATCATGGTCCAAGGGGATTCCTTCTGACCTTCTCTGTACTTTTCCACTAGCATCCTCAAGGCAAATAATGCATCTGTGGTACTCTTTCTAGGCATGAAACCATACTGTTGCTCGCAGATACTTACTTCTGTCCTGAGTCTAGCCTCCACTACTCTTTCCCATAACTTCATTGTGTGGCTCATCAACTTTATCCCTCTATAGTTCCCACAGCTCTGAACATCCCCTTTGTTCTTAAAAATGGGAACTAGAACACTTTTCCTCCATTCTTCAGGCATCACCCGCTAGTATTCTGTTGAATAAGTGGGTCAAAAACTCCACAGCCATCTCTCCAAATTGCTTCCATACCTCCAGTGGTATGTCATCAGGACCAACAGCCTTTCCATTTTTCATCCTTTGTTGTGCCTTTCTGACTTCCCCCTTAGTAATCATTGTCACTTCCTGGTCCTTCACACTTGCCTCTTCAACTCTTCCTTCTCTCTCATTTTCTTCATTCATCAACTTCTCAAAGTATTTTTTCCATCTATTTAGCGCACTACTGGCACCAGTCAACACATTTCCATCTCTATCCTTAATCACCCTCACCTGCTGCACATCCTTCCCATCTCTATCTCTCTGTCTGGCCAACCTGTAGAGATCCTTTTCTCCTTCTTTCATGTCCAATCTGGTGTACATGTCTTCATATGCCTCTTGTTTATTCTTTGCCACCTCTACCTTTGCCCTACATCGCATCTCGATGTACCCCTTTCGCCTCTCTTCAGTCCTCTCAGTATCCCAATTATTCTTCGATAATCTCTTTCCTTGTATGACTACCTGTATTTTGGGGTTCCACCACCAAGTCTCCTTCTCCCCTTTCTTACCAAAAGACACACCAAATACTCTCCTGCCTGTCTCTCTGATTACCTTGGCTGTCGTTGTCCAGTCTTCTGGGAGCCTCTGCTGTCCATCGAGAGCCTGTCTTACCTCTTTCTGAAAGGCCGCACAACATTCTTCCTTTCTCAGCTTCCACCACATGGTTCTCTGCTCTACCTTTGTCTTCTTAATCTTCCTACCCACCACCAGAATCATCCTACATACTACCATCCTATGCTGTCGAGCTACACTCTCCCCTACCACTACTTTACAGTCAGTAACCTCCTTCAGATTACATCGTCTGCACAAAATATAATCTACCTGCGTGGTTCTACCTCCGCTCTTGTAGGTCACTATATGTTCCTCCCTCTTCTGGAAATAAGTGTTCACTACTGCCATCTCCATCCTTTTTGCAAAGTCCACCACCATCTGCCCTTCAAAGTTCCTTTCATGGATGCCGTACTTACCCATCACTTCTTCATCGCCCCTGTTTCCTTTGCCAATATGTCCATTACAATCTGCACCAATCACAACTCTCTCGCTGTCTGGGATGCTCAGAACTACTTCATCGAGTTCCTTACAGAATTTCTCTTTCAACTCTAGGTCACATCCTACCTGTGGGGAATAGCCGCTAACCACATTATACATAACACCCTCAATTTCAAATTTTAGTTTCATCCCTCGATCTCATACTCTTTTCACCTCCAAGACATTCTTAGCCAGCTCTTCCATTAAAATAACCCCTACTCAATTTCTCTTCCCATCTACCCCGTGGTAGAATAATTTAAACCCTGCTCCTAAACTTCTAGCCTTTCCACCTGCTCTCTTGGATGCACAGAATATCAACCTTTCTCCTCATCATCATGTCAACCAACTCCTGAGCTTTTCCTGTCATAGTCCCAACATTCAAAGTCCCTACACTCAGTTGTAGGCTCTGTGCGTTCCTCTTTTTCTTCTGACGATGGATCCGGTTTCCTCCTCTTCTTTGTCTTCGACCCACAGTAGCTGAATTTCCATCAACGCCCTGCAGGTTACCCAAATCCATTAAAAACTGCACCCCAAGTAACTCAAGTGACTAAAAGCACCACTCAAATTTGAGACTTCTTTAGAATTTATTTTCTTTTTTTTTTACAAAATAGAAAAGTGAAAGAGCCATACAATACTTGTTTCATTTGTAGTATTTTAATATCAAGAAGGCAGTATTACATTGATTTGATCCACCCTCTCTCTCCCATCTCCACTTGACTGCATTCAGAGCTGCTAATGTGAGCTACACAGCGGAATATCTAGTGACGTTCATTTGCCTACCTTGCATATACCAGGATATATTGTGCGGTTCTTAATCTACACCACTCAATACCAACATATTGTTATCATTACCAGGCCTCATTTTCACAAAAGTTAACCATAAGTCACGGTTCATGTTGTTAACTAGTAGTTCGTTGATTTGTTTTTTTTAGCTTGGAAATATTACAAGTAGTTAGAGTTTTTTTTTTTTTTTTTTTAAAAATGAGAGAAACAAGCTTTTGTCACGTGTATTCTGTGTGCGTGTGTGTGCATGTGCATGTGTGAATGAGTGCAGACAGCCAGGTCGCCTCATTATGAATCCAAGCTATCAGAGTTTTAGATCAAAATGTCCATTTATCAGTTTATATCTATCTTTAGATAAAAATTGATTGTTTCGTTATCTGTCTTTTGGTTGATAAAACTGGGAGAGAGAAAGAGAGAGAGAATGAAGAAGACTGCATATTAGTATTTCTATGAGTATTTTTTTAATCTAAAACATATGATAATTTGGGTTGCAATATATCCATCCATCCATTTAAAAAACGTTTACTTGCTATTGTGTAAATATTGTAAGTGTGCAGTATCCCATCTACAAACACACAATTGTATTTAATGAACTGTATATTCAACTAATCTGACCTGTTTTATACTAGTGCATTATATTGTCACAGTCAGAGCAATTTCTATGGGATAAATGTGGCACATCTCGGGCCAAGCATAATTCATATAAATAATAATATTAATTAATGTGAAAACCCCAAAAATATTTTCTGGTGGTGTCTCATATTTTACTTGGGTATTTTGCTTGTTTTTATCAGACTGAGTGGTCTGTACTACTAACCTCTGTCTTAGGGTACGGTGGAGATCTGGTTAGCTTGAGTCAAGGTGGTGGAAGAGTTCTCTCCTCCTCTCTTAGTTTTTTGCAGCTCAATGTTTTGAGTTATTTCCAACTATCTAGTATTATCTTCATTTCAGAGCATTTCTTAGTGTAGCTCCCCAGTTTCCTTTTGTCCCCAATTACCATTCAGCTCCTACATCTCGCCATATCAATATAATCCACACACTACAATTCTTTTTGTTTTTTTAACCAATCATATTTCAGATTCACTAAAAAAGGTTTCGAAAGATATTGGCATTTTGGGGGAGTTTGATTGGATGAGCAACGCACGTAAGTGTCTGTAGTGATTAGCACATATTGACACAGACACTGGGTGAAGACTAGGACAAATCGCCCAACCCGCTCTCTCTGCAAACACTTCACCCAGCTAAGAGACACTGCCTCTCCAGCATGTCCTGGGTTATCTATGGGGCCTCTTCCTGACTGGATGTGCCTGAAATACTACATCAGCGAGGCATCCAGGGGCATCCTAACCAAATGCCCAAGTCACCTTACCTAGGTCCTGTCTATGCAGAGGAGCACAAATAAGTTTATTAACACAAAAGGCAATTGTGGTTAGCATGTGTGCATGGTCCACTATAATTGATTCAGTTTTGCACATCGCCCATTGCCCCTTTGGTAAATGAATTGGCCACCTCAGCTTATTCCCTCTTACAATTAAGTTATGAAATTATTGAACTGCTAACAATTCCACTGCAACATGCTGACAGTTTTCTGCCTCGAGTTGTTGTTGTCATACCCTGCTGGGCAAATGGGTATTAGTCTTATATACGATAGATTATCACACAACCAGTCACTTTAAACTGCATACACGCCTTGGAGTCTTGATACCCTTTGCACAATGGTCATTACACTGGACTATCACTCTAATGGGGATTTTAGCTGCTCAAAATGATAGAAGATTGCATCCTTTGCGCAGCTTTGCACAACTGTGAGTTTTTATAAATAAAACAAAGTTCCCTGTCAGTTGTTTTTTCATACTCAACAAGTATGTCATTCTAGGGCGGCACTAACTACTGGAAAAAAATTCCTTGTGTGTTGCTGTCACATGCTAGGCTAATAAAGTTGATTCTGATTCTGTGTTAGATGGACAGCTCTGGAATGCAGATACTCATTGTAAAGATGGAGTTGAAAAATGTGTTTTTATTGGCTCTTCGGCAATCTACATTTAACAGTATGTAAAGGAAAACATGGAAACATAGTAAACGTCAAAATCATGAAGGGGAGATACAGGATTTTTCATTCATCATTTTATGAAATGATTTTACATAATGACATCTGCTTAATGAAAATAGAAAGCCAGTTTGTGAAAAGAAGTAGGCCATTGCAAACAAAGGCAATAACAGGAGGACTAGAATGCTTATGAATGTTTTCAGCCTTCCCGCAAATTGAGGACACTGTTTTAAGGTCAGCGGAGTGCCGCGGAAGTGCAGCGGGTTGCAGAATGTTGCCGGCACTCGGCTCGGTGCGTTGCTGAATCTCGTCGACATCTGTGGCAAGGTCACGGCAGGAGGCATAAATGGGACTTGATGGCTCTGTTGTTCCATGTCATCCGCTGTGCTCTCCTCCATACCATTTGGGGATGGTACTGCTGAGTGCAGCTGACACGGTGTAGGCACAAAAGAGGCAAGCCGTGCTTGGGAGAAAAAAAATAAGGGTGGCAAAAACAGACCCGATTCCTACTATCTTGAGACACAAGCTTCAGTTAGCTCACATAATAAATTGCTGATGCATTTCCTGCATTCATTCCAATGCTTTTTATCCTGCCTTTCACTCACTCATTTCTGTGTCAAACTATGAGTATTGTTCGTATTTGTTAAATGACATGAGGGTGGGGGTTGGGGATAATGGAAGTGGACCCTAATGCTACCAGACTTCTTTTTCTTTTCTTTTGCAAATGCATTCTTTTACTGCAAATTATAACCATAAAAAGAGTCTCTGATCTAACCCATTCTGTTAAATTAATAGAAGCATGCAAAAAAATGTAATGATAGCAATTAAGTCTAGAAAATGCTAATTTTATAGTCAAGGACGATTAGCTCATTTATAGCATGTGCTGGAGTTATGCCAGACGAAGGTAATTTAGATCCGCGTTGCTCACGGTTACATCATGATGAATAGGAGATGAGTGGGGCTTCATCACGTACACCTCCAAACACACAACTCTCAAGAACATGAGGAACGTGAATGCTGTCAGGGACAACTGCTGGTCCACAGGAAAGAAATGAGACTGTGGCTGTGTGAATCTATTTTGCAAAAGTTGTGTGTGATCACTCTGGGGAAATATTAAAGTGTTGCGAAAGGGGCATTTGAGCTCTGACCAGAAGCTTGAAATCTCTGGTCTTGACATCTGTGGCAAAAGATTATGGATTAAACGGAAAAGCATCATATTTTTCAATAACAAATGCTGACTTTTACACTGAAAAGACTAAGTCTTTTTTTTTCCTTGCATGCCCTGGTAACCTCGTAATGGTCGTTGGTCACAATTAAATTATTCACATCAAAACTCCACACCCGACTGACATTTGAAAGCAAGGATTTTGAAAGCCTAACTGCATTGAGTAGTGTAAAATACTCACATAAGTTAATTATTTGAGAAAGGCAGCTGGAATGACATTAGTCTTTTATAGGAGGTCTGCCTGGTGGAATGATCTCTAATAGCTTAACATTTCACTTTAGCACTCCCTCCATGCTTGTACAGTACGACATGAACATTGATAGGCCTCATTGGTACCAACAGCTGCCTTTTCATGTGTAATAAAAATTGTTGCTTCCATGCAACTTTTCTTTTCATCCCTGTTACTGGGAGTCCTGATTTTATTCATTTGCACAAAAATCCTTCCATCCATCCTTTTTCTCCATTTCTCCCCCACGAACATGGTTGAACGCCTCCTCCAAGTCCACAAAACACATGTAGACTGGTTAGGTGATCTCCTATGCAACCTCAAGGACCTTACCGAGGGTGTGGAGCTGGTCCACTGTTCCACGGCCAGTGTGAAAACCACAATCCTCCTCCTTTATCTGAGATTTGACTTCCTGACAGATTTCCCTCTCCAGGACCACTGAAGAGACAAAAGGAAGGCAAAGGAATGTGATCACCCTATAGTATAAACCCTCTGGCCCCCCTTCTTAAAAAGTCTGCTAATCCAGAGGCACAGTCCCCGATGTCCACACAATGGCATGTCAACCAGGACAGCCCACCAACATCCAGAGCCTTTCCATACTCCAGGCGACTCTCCTCTTCCCCTGGGTCCTCCCCACCAAGGATCTTTTCAACTACCTCAGTGACTTCAATCCCTGGGGTCGGAAAACCCACCTCAGAAACCCTGACTTCTGGTTCCCCATGGTAAGGGATGTCGATGGAATTGAAGGGGTCTTCAAAGTATTCTCCTCACCGACCCACAAGGTCCCTAGCCGAGGTCAGCTACACCTCATCCCCAAACTATAGTGGGGATGGTGGATTGTTTCCCCCTCCTGAGACGTCGGATAGTGGACCAGAATGTTTTTTAAGCCACCTGGAAGTCTTTTTCAATGGCCTCACCGAACCCCTCACATGCCTGAGTTTAAATATTTTTTTTGTTTTTTTTAATCTGCTCTGAGTGGTTGGCGACCAGTTCAGGTGGTACCCCACTTCTTTCCCAAACTCAGCTAGGATACGCTCCAGATCACCCACTCCCTGAAAGAGCACAAGTGCTATCGGAGTTGAGTCCTTAACTTTTTACACAAAAATTATAACATTAAATTTGAACCTTTTGGGTTTTTTTTACATCTTTTAGTGGTGTTATGATAGTAAATAATGTCACCCTGGAACTCATTATTTCAATTTCCATCATTCCCTATTGGAGAAAATGTTTTGAAAATGAAATCAGCTAACGAAATCAAAATAACGAAATCTTCAAATTACAGTCCCAGAATGCTAAATCTCAATATGCTTCAGATGTAACAAAATATGATTATTCATGTTTGATTTGGCTGTCTAGTTAACAGAGGTAACAGCAGATGGAGACATAATTTACTTGGGAAATCCATCCATCCATTTTTTTAGCCGCTTATCTTCACAAGGGTCGCAGGAAATTTGTATAAATAATTCCAATTTTTCACCTCACTATATCAATGAGTAAGGCATTTGCCTCTAACAGAGATAATGACCAAGAACAGATAATTATATCTTTCACAAAACCAATAATGGAATATCACTTTCTCAACAGTGATAAAAAAAATTCCAAATATTCCTCTTTTAGCTCAGATTTCCACTGCAGGAGAGGATTTAATTGTTGGAAATGTATTGTGATAGAATGAGACATATGTCACAAATATCAATTTTTATTTCTTAACATATACCTGTAGATCTGTACTTTTATGAGTAACAATTGCATGCACTTCATACAATACACCTGGTTTGTACTCTCTTCGGCCCCCATCCATCTCTCAAGCAGATTGTCCCATGGTAGGCAGAGAGGCCTGCCACGTTAATGGAAAAGAAGGGATGCTGGGAGCATAGAGCCTGGAGAAGCTGGAAATGATTCCTCAGGCCATTGGCTGCCACAGGATGAAATAGCGAGACTATTACTGCGGAGTTGTAAAGCCCCACACGCTCCACGCACTATCATAATAGAATATTGATTCTATCAGATGCCAGGCCATGCCCTGTCCCCATAATGAAGAAACGGGCACTAAAGGTCTTTGTGCAAAAGAACTGAGTGGGGGAGGGTGGGAAAAAAGAGCATGAGCTATTGAAAAGACTATTTTGTGCATCACAATCAAGAGTTGAAACTGTGTGCCTTGCATTAACCCTATATACAGAATTTCCGTTCCTCAATGAAACTCTTTTTCTGTTGAGCATCTGTCTCATGCACAGCCACAAGTAACAGGAAGCAATTTGAACTATTAATTGTTGATCAAGGCAGTTAGGAAAAGCGCCAAAGGAAAAGGATGACAAAAAGGCACCCACTATGTGAACAGCAGCACAAGCAGCAGACATTTATGCTTGATTGGAGCAATTTAATGTTTTCATATTAAAAAAAAAAACACTCACAAATCCTGGGAGGACTGTTAAGAAAATGAGTTTTTAATCATTCAAAAAGCTGTGGTGCCTTGTTTCTCCTGATGGCCCCATATTGAAGACTTAGAGCTATTAGAGGGGGCTTCACTGGAGGAGGCTGTTCGTAGCAACAGTTGGACTGATGTTCCTTCAAGCATTGGTGGAACTTTGCAGTTTAAGATGGTGCAAAGAAGAAAATCCAAATTTATCTGAAATAAAAGAAAAACAACTGTATTTTACTGGCAACAATTAAAAACAAAATAATGAAAATAACACCATCATAAATATCATTATCATCATCAATAGACTAATCAGCAAAATGAATGGACTCTAAATTTAAATAAAAATAAACATAAAAATACAATTAAGGAGTAGAATACAATTAATGAGTAGAATACATGAAAATGTAAATAACTATAATACAATCTATTATTTGAACAAAATACAGTTTCAATTGATTTTTTCATATCATTTATCAGTAGTTGGAATAATCTTAAATTTGTTAGAATTTTATAAGCATCTTTATGTATTTGAACAATATTTTAGCAAAACAACAAAAGAAAGACTCAACTTTATAAGGTATTCAGGGAGACGTAATGCTCAACATTGCCACACAGTCCTTTAGGAAATTGACGAATGTCTGCTGTGACATTCTGGCCCTCACAAACTTCATGATAAATTTTGTTTTTGTGAGCCCTTCAGAAAATATATTCATGAAATCCCAATGTCAGATGAAGCAAGTCATCTTTTAACCAGAGCTTGACTGTGACACACTATCCCTCATTTCTATTCCAGCTCAGCTTTATTTAGTCGAATAAACACCCATTTGTCTTGTGGTTGTTCTATTTTTTTTCACTCAGTTCGATGTGTTTATTTTCTGTTCTGTCTCATACATACAGCACTGAACAGCAGCGATTGGGGTTTTCTAGCATGAACTGCCCACTTAAGGTCACACCACAGTATCTCAATTAGATTTAAATATGGACCATGTCTTGGCCACTCCAAAACATTCATTGTTTTTCTTTTTTGTTTTTTTTTTGTGGGAGACATTCAGAGTTGGACTTGCTGGTGTGTTTCAGATCGTTGTCCTGCTGCATAATCCAAAAGCGCTTGAGATTGAGGGCACGACTTGATGGACGGACGTTCTCCTTCAGGATTTTCTGGTAAACAACAGAATTCATTGTTCCATCAATCACAACAAGTTGTCCTGGTCCTGAGGTAGAAAAGCAGCCCCAGACCATCACACTGGCACCAACAGACTTCACTGTTGGCATAATATTTTTATCAAATACTGTGCCATTTTTACGCCAGATGTAACAGGCTGCGCAAAATGTATAATCTGGTCATTTAGGTCAATTTGTTCAAACAGACACACTTTCACAGTCGCCATTGTTATTGCTTTGTTCCTTGTTACAGAAAGGAAAGTAAAAAAAGATACCAGAAATGACCAAAGTGTGCTGAAGAAACTACTCTCAGGGCATTCTAGCCAATACCAGGCTTAGTGACATCTCTGCCTTAGAGAAGAACTGCAGTACATTTTTAGAATCAAGCGAGTGGGTTGTGCTTGAGTATCAAGGCAAACTACATGCAACAGACCCGAAGTGAAGTTAGCACGGTCCCTGCACACGCGAGTAAAATGAAGCTTTAAGTCCTCCTCATCAATAGTTGGCGCTAGAATGTAGGGGTTTGACACATCAGCGAATCCTTTTGTGCATCAGTTTCATTACAAATGCTGCATTCTAGACTGCTGCACCATAGAACATTTGACACGCGGAACTTCTAATGTTTAACCACCAGTCAAGAGAAAAAAATGGGTGAGGAGCTGAATCATTCTGTCATTTAGCATCAATCATGGTCTTGAAGACTATTTTACTTTTATTGTTCTTTCATTATTTGCTTAAATATGACCTGATACGTTTAATCAACAGATAAGGCATTGTCCATTTGCTAATCAGACAAGGATGTCTTGTGGAACACTTGGCTGTCCTTGATCTTTGTACGCAGAAAACTGGCTGGTGACATCCTCCTCGTCCAGGCATTGCCGTGGAGACGAATGACACCAGATAAGGAGCGGAAAGTTACTATCCCGGCCCAGGACCAGACTGCGAAGGGCAGCCACTTTTACCATGGACCCATACATATAAAAACCTTGTTACCGTGCAGCTTTTGTCATCTTCTTTGGGCTATCCTGCCAGAAAGTACACGTCTCGTTTGCAACAGATGCCTAGATAAGACCCGGACATCTGTATGGCACATTCCTTTGCAATAAATACATTTACGTCATCTCTTCCTCGATCCGTGAACACAAAAGTAGGGTCCAAAGTTGTAAATCCCTACAGTCTATAATGGAAACCGTGAACGGGTAAAGGCACATTGAATAAGCTTAACACAATGAGGGACATTAACAGACTTATCTCTTACCTGTTCTAAACGAAGAAGATTTTACATCTTGCACGACTCTTATAAGGAGTAGTTCCTATAAACAGAAATGTCTCTTGTTCTTTGTTCTTGTTGCTTTGTTGTTCTTTGTTCTGTCATTCCAGGGCAGCACCGGCTGCTGGAGAAAAAAATCCTCATGTTTTTACACACTTGGTCAATTAAGCTGATTCTGATCAGAGTTTAATCAATTACAATCAATACAGCAAGCTGACTTGGCAGCCTTGTTCTGTTTTTCATTACATGTTAAATTAATTCATACTGATGCAGAGTAAATGCAGTAACATCGTGCCTAACTATACAAAGACATTATAAGTTGGAAACCTAAAATGTCAAATTTCTCACTGTTCTATAAGGCAATACAACTTCTGTTATTGTTCTGGGCTGTTCCATTTTCTGCTGATTTTGATCAGTCCAACAGAGAATCTGGAAAAATCACAGCATGTAAGCTGTACAACCGAAAATCATCATTGAATGCCCATGACCTTCGATCTCTCAGGCGGCACTGCATCAAAAACCGAAAGGATTTCACAACATGGGCTCAGGAACACTTCAGAAAACCAATGCCAGTAAATACAGTTCAGTGCTACATCTGTAAGTACAACTTAAAACTACTACACATAGCTAAAGCCATATATTAACGACACCGAGAAATGCCGCTGACTTCTCTGGACCCGAACGCATCTAAGAGGGACTAATACAAAGTGGAAAAGTGTTCTGTGATCCGATGTGTCAACATTTCAAATTGTTTTTGGAAATTGTGGGTCTTGTGACCTCCGGGCCAAAGAGGACAAGAACCATCTGGACTGTTTTGGATTCAAAGCACAGAATCCAGCATCTGTGATATGAGGCTCTGTTAGTGCCAATGGCATGGGTAAGTTACACATTTGTGAAGTCACCATTAATGATATAAGGTACATAGAGGTTTTGGAGAAACATGTTGCCACCCGTGCAACAACTATTTCATGGACACCCCTGCTTATTTCTGCAAGACAATGCTAAACCATATTCTGCACGTTACAACAGCAAAGCTTTGTCGTAAGAGTGCGGATGCTTGACTGGTATGCCTCCACTCCAGACCTGTCTCCCACGGAATATGTGTCGCACATTATGAATTGTAAAAAAAGACGAGGACCCCTGTTGAACAGCTGATGTTGTACAATATGAAAGAATGGGAAAGAATTTCACAAACAAAGCTTCACCAGTTAGTTTCCTAAGTTCACAAACATTTATTGAATGCTGTTAAAAGAAAAGGTGATGTAACACAGTTGTAAACATGACCCTGCCCCAGGTTTTTTGGAATGTGCTGCAGCCATAAAATTCCAAGATAATGATTATTTGCTAAAAACAATTAAGTTTATCAGTAGGAACATTAAATATCTTGGTTTTGTAGTGTATTCAGTGAAATATAGGTTGAATATGATTTGAAAATCATTGTATTCTGGTTTCATTTATGTTTAACACAACATCCCAACTTTATTGGAATTAGGGTTGTAGTAGCAGCTTCACTGAACATGTAGACTGTGCAAGAAGAGGGAATAAAAAGCTACACATCCCTTATGCTAAATGTCAATGTAAAGGAAGTGGTTGTGCTAATTTTAAAACAATAAGTTCAGTTCTATTTTAATCTATTCATATTTTTAATGATTCTCAGCACTTTTTTCAGCTGTGGATCTTGCTAAAGTGCCCTAGAAAACAAGGCTTAATTCAATCGAGTTGAGGGGCGCAAATAAGAAAAGCACAATGAATGACACAGAATGCAAATTTAGTTGCTTATTCGTACATTTGGTCAAATTGTGCTCAAACTTATTTTGCAATAAAGTAATAATTGTTACAAAAACATTCAGTGAGGCAACACCATGGTAATACAGATTTGCATAAGGAAGGAATGTTGGACTATAAAGAAGGCTCAAGGAATAAAACATGCCAAAATTTGTGAAAATCCAATCATCAATGTGGTGTAAGGGAGGAGTACTATAACAGAGAGCCAAATCAATATCACATTACTTTGTGTATGAAAGCATATACACGACTCATAAAACAGAACATATTTGATGCTACAATGCCAGTTTCATTTTCTGTGGCCTTCCACAGCTGAAAAAAGTGCTGAGAATAAAATAGAATATTTAAAAATATTAATAGAATAATATATACCTGAATAATTATTTTTTAATCAAAACAAGCACTTCATTTACATTGACATTTAGCATATGGGATATGTGTAGCGTTTTATTCCCTCTTGTTACAAGTTGAGTGAAGATGCAAGTACAACCCCAATTCCTATAAAAATAGGACGTTGTGTTACGCATACCGTATTTTTGCAACTATATTGCGCACTTACAAGTCTTACGTTTTCTCAAAAATATCCAGTATCATGCAAAGCGCCTTATATATAAACCAACATCCAAAATTTGTAACTGATTAGAAGCATTTCCTGCTGACACGCTCGTTATCAAACAGCCCGGATGGTTCTTTTCCTCTTTGGCCTGGAGGACACAAGACTCACAATTTCCAAAAACAATTTGAAATATGTGGACTCGTTCAACCACAGAACACTTATCCTCCTTGCATAAGTCCACAGATATTGTTACTGCGTATGTCAATTTCTGTGAGGAGGTGTGTGTACCAACATTAACTTTTCACACGTTCAAGAACAACAAGCCATGGTTTTCACCTAAACTTGGGCAGCTTCGCCAGGCTAAAGAGATTGCGTATAGTAGTGGGGCTGAAGGAGCTGAAAGATGTGGTGGCCAGGATGTGGAGAGTCAGAGAGGATCCTGCCTGCTCTGGACCTGGTTCGCGTTGCGTGCAATTCCTTGATAGTGGGTAGCGTGGTGGTGACAATCTGTTTAGCGGTTTTGATTGTCTGTTGTAGTCTGAGTTTGTCCTTTTTTGTGGCGCCTCCAAACCAGACTGTGATGGAGGTACACAGAACTGATTGGATAACCGCTGTGCAGAACTGTCTCAGCAGCTCTTGTGACAGGACATGCTTCCTCAGAATCTGCAAAGAACTTCATCTTTGCTGGGTCAACGACAGGTTGTGTTGACCACACCAAAGCTCCAGTCTCGCCACTTCCTGTCAATATGCAGACTCGTTGCCGTCTTTGATGAGGCCGATGACCGTGGTGTCATCTGCGAACTTCAGGAGTTTGACAATTGGATGCCACGAGGTGCAATCGTTCATGTAGAGGGAGAAGAGTAGAGGGGAAAGGACACAACCTTGGGGTGCCCCGGTGCTGATAGTGCGCGTGGAAGAGATGGTGTCCCCCATCTTTACCTGTTGTGTCCTGCCCGTCAGGAACTTGTAGATCCACCGGGAGATGGCAGGTGAGACGGTGAGCTGGAGAAATTGCACAATAAACCAGCTGACTAAAGAAATTAACATTGCAAAGAGGGATTATTCAGTGAAACTGGAAAAACATCTCGGCGCTAATGACTCCAAATCAGTTTGGCACAGATTACAATCGCTCACTAACTACAAGCGACGTTCTCCCCGAGTAGAAAACAACAGCAGGCTAGCTGACAACCTATATAGCTTATACTGCAGTTTTGAAATAGACACTTTCACACCACACACCCTCCAAGCCGCACCGCAAGTTGCACCACCTTCCACTTTACCGTTTAATGCCCATGAAAGCAATGTTAGACAGATCTTCAAACAACAAAAGATCAACAAAGTGCCAGGCCCAAACCTTGGGTCCCCATCATGCTTCAAAGTCTGCACAGACCAACTTGCTCCTGTCGTCACAAAGATCTTCAACAGGTCTCTACAACTGTGTGAAGTACGAACCTGCTTCAAACACTCCACCATTACACCGGTGCCCAAAAAATCTGCAGTCTCAGGTCTTAATGACGACAGGCTTGTTGCCTTGACATCTGTGTTCAAGAAGTCCTTTGAATGCCATGTGCTGAACCACCTCAGCTGGACCCACTGCAGTTTGCCTATTTAGCTAACAGGTCTGCGGATCATGCCGTGAACATGGGTCTGCACTTCATCTTTGAACATATTGACAGAGAGGGTACGTACAAGAGGATCCTGTTTGTGGACTTCAGCTCTGCGCTTAGGACCATCATCTCTGAACTCCTCTCCTCCAACTTCTCCAGCTCATCTCAGCTGCCATCTGCCAGTGGTTCTACAACTTACTGACAGGCAGAAAGGTGTGTCCTCTCCCCGCTGCTCTTCTCGTTCCACAAAAACGACTGCACCTCAAGGCACCCGACTGTCAAACTCCTGAAGTTTGCTCTATATGTTGGGAAACCACTACAAATCAATTTAAGTCAAAAGTAGCAGGCATTCAAACTGTTTTTTTTCCTTCTGGTAAGCAGTTCATTAAATTCTTGATCAGCGAACCCACTATTTTTCTGGACTTCGGGAGGCATCCTTCACCACAGCTGCTTCTAGCACTATACAGCTGCCTTGTGTCCACCGCTGACCTTCAAGCTCCTGGGAATTACAGTCTCACAGATAACTATTGAATCCATCCTCAAAAAAGCCCACCAGAGGATATACTTCTCACGGCTTCTAAGGAAGCACGGCCTGCCGCATGCGCTGCTGAGAAATTTCTACATAGCGGTCACTGGACCAGTACTGTGTCATCACCGTCTGGTTTGGGGCTTCCACAAAAAAGAACAAACTCCGATTTCAACTGATAATCAAAACTGTAAGGTTTAATGGTATGATGTTGTGTGCTATAATAGGGACAGGGCGTAGAACACACTCTTATTTTGAAAGGCAGCATGTGCTCTGGCATTTATTCTTTTTTTCGTTCTTTTTTACATTATTACTGATCCAAGGAAATGGGTGTTTAAAATGTTCATGGTAAACAGGAAAAATGCAGTTGAAGTGTTGGTGGAAGATCTGAGAAACACAGGAAGCAGGCTGCATGTTTTATTTTGAAGCCACATTTATTAGGTGGCTAGGCGAGATTCCTTCTTGTGTTTCTGGCTTCTAAGTGTAAGAGATTTGAGGGTCTTTGTCAAGTGAGTTCTGTGAACATTTGTGAATGTGTCTCGTTTATAATACAGAGCGGATTAAACCAGATTCAGACCAGCCAACGTTTGTGTCTTCACATTCATCATACAAAAAAAAGTATACAACGCAGAATTAGACCCATTATATAGGCACTACCGATCAATGCATATCAAAACTACCAGACAATACACAGGTTTCTTCCGTCTTTCCTCCTCAATTAAGTTATTAAATTCTTGAACCACTAACCTACAATTCCACTGCAACATGCTGCCAGTTTTCTGCCTTGAGTTGTTATTGTCACACCCTACTGGGGCAATCAATATTAATATTATCTACGACAGAATATTGTACAACTTGTCACATTAAACTACATACACTCCTTAAACCTTGAAATTCTTTGCATTATAGTCATTGCACTGGTCGATCACTAATTGTTAAAGGCTGGAAGACAATTTTGTACAACTGTGAGTTCTTATAAGAAAAAATGTTCTCTGTTAATTAACACTCTATTGTCCGTTCTTGTTAGTTCATTTGTTGTGTTCTTCGTACTCAACATGTATGTCGTACTAGGGGAGACCAACTATTGGAGACAAATTCCTTATGTGTTGTTACATATTTGGCCAATAAAACTGATTCTGATTCTCACCTGCCAGTCTGCAAACCCATTTAGCAAAGAAGAAAAACATGAAGCGGCATTTTAGAACAATACATGGAAAATATGACACTGACTTTGCACCAAAAAGCAAGCTAACAAAGTGAAGGAACTAGAATTCCAGTTTTCCGGACAGAAGTCATAGTTCACACAACATACTTCAATAGCGAAACCCGTCACAGAAACATCATTCTGCGTGAAGTTCTTCCAAGAAGCGGAGATGGTAAAACAAGCAATCATTGAAGCAGCTGACGCATTGGTCTGGGACTTTAAAAATAAGACTGTCATGGCCCTGGCATCCTCCCCAGGCTGGGCGTGGTCAGCCAATTAGTCGGCACACACCTGCAACCTGTTTCGACTTATTACACCCGGTACTTATAGGAAACGGGGGACAACTAGCCCTCTGCCAGATCGTTGATTCTCATGCCTCGTTCCCGCACTCCCGTATACCTGACCTACCGTGTACCGACCCTCGCCTGTTCCCTGACCATCCTAGTAAGCCTGCCTCTTCTGATACTGCTGCTTTTCATGACTGACTCGCTGATCATTGACCACGGACCGAATAAAGGCTTTCTGTATTCTACCTGCTTGCCTCTGGAGTTGTGCATTTGGGTCCGCCCTCGAGCCTTGTTCGTGACGGAATGATCTGGCCAAAACATGGACCCAACAGACTCTGAGGCCATCCGCCACTCGCTGCAAATCCAGGGCAGACGCCTGGTCGAGCAGGAGGCTGCTCTCCAGGTAATGAATTAACATCTCCATGAGATCTGTGCCCGGCTGGAGCCATGGCTAGCATCCCAAGCTGGCGCGGCTGCTCAGTGACAGCCCAGAAACCTTTATGATCTCGAGAAGATCTGAGCTGCCAGGATGGGCCAAAATCCCTCCTGCAGTGTGTGCAAACCTGGTGAACAACTATGGAAAACGTGTGACCTCTGTAATTGCAAACAAAGGCCACTGTGCCAAATATTAACAATGGTTTTCTCAGGTGTTCAAATGCTTATTTGCAGCAGGATCACACAAATAATTTGTTAAAGAAAATCATACATTGTGATTTCTGGATTTTTCTTTATAGATTATTTCTCTCACAGTGGACATGCTCCTACGATGAACATTTCAGACCCCTCTATGATTTCTAAGTGGGAGAACTTGCAATATAGCAGGGTGTTCAAATATTTATTTTCTTCACTGTACATCAACATACATTGGTGGTGAGCTGTGTCTGTAGCCCAGAAAATTAATTCACTGGTCATTTTATGTGCTCTCAAACCGGAGACATTGTTGTCCCCCCTTCCACACACACATACACTTACAGTAGCTCAGTAACTCATGTAACTCAGCACATTTTCGACACTGCATGGTTTCGTTGTTTGGATAATGTTTATCACATAATATTGCTAAAGAAAACAGACCGACTCAAATAATCATGTCATCTTAATTGGAGCGAATGTTTTTCACGTCAGCAGTTGTTTGCAACATCTTAAATGTATTATGTATCGTTGTCCCCATACAATTGAAAACTACCATTAAATGGTGTACCCCACCTCACACTGAAAGTCAGTCGGGCTAGGTTCCTGCTCATCCTTAACCCTAATGAGGACTGAGAGTATAGAAAATAGAAAAAAAATGATTACCGAATAGTATCGATGACTGTATAGTGAGATAGACATTAATGATATAAAGCATGTATGGTTGGTTTTAGGCTGTCTTCCAAAAATGCCAGAAATGCAGATCTAATTGAGAAGTTGATGAAATTTTATGTGGTTTTATGTTAACAGTGTAGATGTGATGGAAATGAAGACACGTCAGAATCAGAATCATAAACAGCTTTAATGGCCAAGTGTGTAAAAACACATGAGGAATTTTTCTCCGGCAGTCAGTGTTGCCCTGGTATGATATTCAAAAAAAAAAAAAAAAAAAAAAAAAAGGAACAACACAGCAGCAAGAACAAAGAACAAGAGACATTTCTGTTTGTAGGAACTATTCCATAAGACGTGCAAGATGTAAAATCTTCATTTAGAACAGGTAAGGTGTATATATATATATATATATATATATATATATATATATTATATATATATATATATATATATATGTTACTAGTACTAATACTGACTGGACCACCAGGATGTGAGTGAGTTGTTCCAACATGCCACAAGGCAGAAAAATAATAGGTTCGTTGATCAAGAATTTAATTATTGAATTGGGAGAGCGGAAAAAAAATGTTTGAATGCTACTTTTGACTTTCATTGATCTGTAGCGCTTTTCCGACAGAAGGAGCAGGATGAGCTGGTGGCCAGGATGTGGAGGAACCAAAAGGATCCTGCCTGCTCTGGACCTGCTTCAAGCATGCAAGTCCTCAATAGTGGGTTACGTGGTGCCGACAATCGGTTCAGCGGTTTTGATTGTCCGTTGCAGTCTGAGTTTGCCCTTTTTTGTGGCAGCCCCAAACCAGACTGTGATGGAGGGACACAGTACTGATTGGATAACCGCTGTGTAGAACTGTCTCAGCAGCTCTTGTGACAGGCCGTGGTTCCTCAGAAGCTGCAAGTACATCCTCTGCTGGGCTTTTTGTGGACATGTGGACAAAACAAAAAATGTTCCTTCCGTGCTTAATATTTTTCCCAATGCTGGATGAGCAAACTGAGTGCGCTGTTGTTACCTTGCCACACAATCGTCACTGCCGCCCCTTTGTGAGTGATGACTTTCCTACAGGAGCTAACAGCTGTATATGCAAATCATGCATATAAATCAATTACAGGGGCCCTATGTACTTTAAATTCACCCATTAATTAAGCAGTGTCAGAGCCGATGAACCGTGAAGTTCATTACATTTTTACCATTGAAACTCTGGATTATTTGAAGAGTCTCTCCAATGATTTATCTGATAGCTCAAAGTCAGGCAAATGACAGTGTAAATGTGAGTAATGTTGTATGTTGCAATATTGTGAGGGGAGGCGTTGACTATGAATTTACAAAACATAAGAGGGTGGATCAAAAAGAAATTTGGACTAACAACAGCAATATGACCATTGACATCAACCGTTTTAAACTCCCTTTTCCACTGCACAGGCACACAGCATTCAACACCACTGACCCCTTTCTTCCATTGGCAAAAACAAGTTGTGCCAATTACAACATGGTCCATCTTGTTGCCCATTGGTTAAAGCGATTTGTTATCATGGTGTTCTTGTAACATTTTATGTAAACATTTAACCATGAATGACAGAAAATAGAAAAATTTTGCTGTACCTTATTTCTGGA
Organism: Syngnathoides biaculeatus; assembly: GCF_019802595.1. Lineage (NCBI taxonomy): Eukaryota > Metazoa > Chordata > Actinopteri > Syngnathiformes > Syngnathidae > Syngnathoides > Syngnathoides biaculeatus. The sequence continues at coordinate 2,808,483 of NC_084658.1, forward strand.
TGAAGCAGAAATATACCTGTTTATTTTATTAGGTGCATCATTATATACTTATTATTAGTACAGAAATATGTGTTCATCCATCCATTTTCTGAACCGCTTATCCTCACAAGGTTCACGTTGGGACTGGAGCCTATCCCAGCTATCAACGGGCAGGAGGTGGGGTCCACCCTGAACTGGTTGCCAGCTAATCGCAGGCCACATGGAGACAGACAAAAGCCGCACTCACAATCACAACTAGGGGCAATTTAGAATCTCTAATTAATGCATGTTTTGGGGATGTGGGAGGACACCGGAGTGCCTGAAGAAAACCCACTGTAGCGCTCCTCTGCGGATGGAGCAAAGTGAAGAGCAATGAATTTACAACGTGGTGTCTTCCTCTCCAGGACACAATGCACGCTTTATTTAGTTTACAGCAAAGCAAGAACACGTTTTGTTTCAACATTCTCACATATGAAATGTACAATATTTTAAAAGTGTTAATGTCACATACAGTATTTACAATTCAAATAAAGTGCATTTAACTTTTGGAACTGCAATTAACAAGGTATCAATAAACTTTCTTCATTTTAGCTCAAAAATATAACAACACCTTCACAAAGTTATCACAGCAGCATGGAACACAACCGCACATGACACATAAAGTCGGCATATGTATCCTGGACAAAATGGAGGACTCTGTGGCCGCACGTAATGCCACTCTAGAATGATTATCACCTGACATCAACATACTGCTTAAAATATTCCTTGCGCCACAAAAATTAAAGCTTGGCAGATCGTCAACAATACACGACATAGTTTGACTATAATTCAAGCTGTTAATGACAGTTTTAGATGCGAAAAGAGCAACAGGAAGAGAAATGAATTCACAAGTGCGCTGAGGAGAGAACACCCACGCACTCTCTGTCAAGGATTGAGACAGCACCAATCGATCATCGAGTACTCACTCACACCAGTCGACAGCCGATTCCCCGATCAACGAGAAACAACATTCCTTTCCACTTCTTTGGCATAGCAGAAAATAATAAAGATCAGGAAAAAGAAAAGATACTTTGCAATACTTAAGCTTCACAGAAAAGATGAAAAGAAAAAAAAATTGCACAAAGAAACACTCATCTCACTACAGAGCCATACTGAGAACATGCAAACTTCACACAGGTGGATTTGAACCCCAGTCCTCAAAACTATAAGGCCAATGCTCTAACCAGTTGCTGCATCGCATCGCTATATGTGTTCATTGGAACAGAAATGACATATGTATAGTGTATAAACAAATTCTCAAAAGGAACATGTAAATGGCCCATCATGTTATTTAAAGTTTATATTAATTTAAAATTGACATACTGAGACACATCTATGAATGTACTTCAATACAATTCCTGTTGTATTGATTATTTTAAACAATAAATGTAACTTTTATATAAATTTGGTGTCCATGAAAGTTGGTGCCACTTGGTGTGCAATGATACAGAAAGAGACCTTCAGCTGTGGTTTGTGTTTAGTCCACATGCGCATGTGGACCATGTTCCTTTGTTACCGGTTTCTTCAAGTTGCTTTGAGATGAGAGAAGGTGGGAGTTAGTGGTGGGGAGGAGCTAATGGGGTTTCAGAGAAAAGAACCTAGGCCCAGCTGCATGGCATTAAGCAATGACCTCTGCATAATGAAAGATGGGGTCTACATTTCCCACTCATTACAACGTTCCACACTGTGACAAGATTTGCATATTCATATTTTTTTTTCACTCCTCCTCCCCTCCCATTTTTCGCCCACTGCAAATGATTTCTCCTGTGAGCAAGACATCTGCCCGCCCGACTTTACTCAAATAAATAAATGTGTGTGCAGGCAGGCACATGATCTATCCAGATGCCACTGAAATATGCCATAACGTTGACATGCTCGTACGGCCCTTCTGTCCTTTTTTGCTTCCTTTTTCAAGTGTTTTCCACAGCTTAAACACCAGGATATAATGTTCAAGGTTAGCAAAGAATATAGCTGGAATGAAAACACCTGACAACATATATCTAATTTGCATATTAGTGTTCTTGAACAAAACAATGCTTGTAACACTTTTGGGTTCCTCTAATTAATAAATCAGTGGGCAAACCTGCTTATTTCCTATTGAATGTTTTATATATGAACATTCTGTAAAGTCTACAATGTATACATATCTTATTCACATATCAAACATGAATGAGAAATCTTGTCACGTAAATTGCCACGCTTTTACGCTTTTATGATTTTTCAAAAGGACTTCCTGGACATTTCCAAAACTAAGCAATCAAGCAAACAAAATAAACAGACTAAAAATCGTGAAAAATACTTGATGGTATTTGAGCTTTCAGCATTATCAGCTGTGGTACATCACATGTTTCTCAAAGGCCACAGACAGGTTTGCACACGTGCATTGTGAAAAAAAAAAAAAGACAAAATTGTACTTTGGGCATCATGGAGAAAAGGGGAAGGTGCTCAGGCACCTATCACCCACCCTCTTCAAGTCCCTAAGTTTGAGCACATACATTTTGTCACTTTCTCCCAGCACTCCGGTTTCCTCCTGCGTTTCCTCCTGCGTCCCCAGAACACAAACCGAATGGAGCCGTGGTTCAGATGCCTGTCGCACCTGGACCTCCTTTGTGTGTGCAATGATGCAGGTGTTTCAAATACGCGTAACGCGGAACGTGAGACGGCGACTGCTTTGATTTCGCTCTGGCGGGGGCACCGCAGCGTTGGGGATTACACCATCGAGTTCCGCATCCGAGGGGCGGAGAGCGAGTGGAACCATGTGTTCTTTCAGGGGCTCTCGCCCAGGATTCAAAATTACCTCGTCCCAGTGGAACTGCCCACAGACCTGGACTCACTCATCGCCCTTGCCCTGAGGGTCAGCCAGAGGCTCGCAACATAGGGAAGGGTCGACGCGCTACAGGGGGATGTACAATGTCCGGTTCAGGCTGTTGAGACAGAGCCCATGCAAGTTGACGGGGCTCACAGCTCCCCTGAAGAACGACGACGCCGGCGAGAGGGTCACTGTTACTACTGTGGACGACTGGGCCACATTGTGGCTCGCTGCCCAGTCAAACCCGTACGACCCGCACTCAAGGTATCCACGACGGTGAGTCTGAATTACACCTTGGACAGCCCGACATGGTCCCTTCAGGTGATGTTAAGCGCAGAAGAACGTTCATACACGGCTATGGTGTTCATTGACTCCGGGTCTGACGCCAATCTCCTGAACCCACGAGTGATTGACTTATTGGGCTTAGAGACTTTTAAAACGCAGTGTCTCCGACACGCTTCTGCAGCCAATGGCAAGTTTTGTGCCAGATTACTCACCGCACTCAGGCTTTAAACAAGACGTTCCCAGATGCACACACTGAATGCTCGAGTTTTCACGTGTTCGATTCAAGAATCAGTGACTTCATCTTGGGGAGTCCCTGGCTCGGGCAATATAACCCTCTCTTTGACTGGCCATCCGGACAAATCAAGTTGTGGGGTTCAAAATGCAGAGGCGCTTACTTCACATCCCCTGATAACGAGGGCTCGCAGGTCGCTTCAGAACCTCCGCGGGACTCTCCTTGGGAGCCAGATTTAACCTTGGTCCTTGACTGCAACTAGGATCTGAAGGAGGTGTTTTCTGAAGCTAAGGTTAAGTCGCTTCCGCCTCACCGTCCGTATGACTGTGCTATTGATTTACTGCCTGGCACCTCACCCCCACGGGGGAGACTCTACTCTCTTACAGGCCCTGAACACCAAGCCACGAAGGACTATGTGGAGGAGTCGCTGGTGGCGGGTCTCATCAGACCCTCGTCATCACCCGCCCGAGCAGGCTTCTTCTTCTTGAAGAAAAAGGATAAATCCCTGCATCCCAGCATTGACTACCAGGGGTTGGATGACATCACCATAAAACAAACGGGTATCCTCTTCCCCTAATCGCCAAAGCCTTCGAGCTGCTGAAGGGAGCCAGGATATTTACTAAGCTGGACCTGGGGAACGCATACCACCTGGTGCGCATTTGGGAGGGAGACGAATGGAAAACTGCCTTTAACATGCCTACAGAGCACTATGAGTACCTGATGATGCTTTTTGGACTGACGAATGCACCAGCAGTGTTCCAGAACTTTGTCAATGACGTCCTGTCCGAGATGCTCAATATGTATGTTTTCATATAGCTTGACGACATACTGATTTTTTTCCCCGAACGAAGAGTCCCATATCATGCACGTCCGGTCCGTGCTGCAGCAGTTGTTGAGGCAAGATCTGTACGTGAAGGCAGAGAAGTGCAAATTCCACCGACCCTCTGTCTCATTCTTGGGTTTTATCCTGGCAGAGGGGGAAATAGGCATGGATCCCGGCAAGGTCAAGGCTGTCCTTCAGTGGCCCACTCCTACGAATCGCAAAGAGGCACGGGGATTCATTAGGTTTGCCAACTTTTATTGTAAGTTTATTCGGAATTTGAACATCATAGCTGCCCCATTGCATGCACTCACCTGTCTCTGCAGTGCCTTCAACTGAGATCCGGCCAGCCAGGTGGGTTCCAGCAAGCTCAAGGCCTTCTTCACGTCCGCTCGGTCCTCATCCTGCCTGACCGTGATAGCCAGTTTATTGTCGAAGTGGTCGCATCAGATTTCGGGATAGGGGCGGTCCTTTCTCAGAAGAAGAGTTCCAGGGATGGGAGACTACACCACTGCACTTTTCTCCTCAAGAGGCTGACGCCGGCGGAACGGAACTATGATTTCGGAGACTGGGAGTTGCTAGCTGTCAAGACGGCCATGGCGGAGTGGAGACACTGGTTGGAGGGGACTCAGGTCTCGTTCCTAGTGCTGACGGACCATAAAATCCGCCAAGAGGCTGAAAGCTAGGTGGGCCCTCTTTTTCACTAGATTCTGCTTCACTGTGTCCTACTAGCCGGGGTCCAAAAACGGGAAACCCGATGTGCTGTTGCGCATATAGGAGGGAGAGAGGCGCAAACCCAATCACGCCCTGATTCCCGCTTCGTGTTGACCTTGACTTGGGAGATCGAGGTCCAAGTGAAAGAAGCACATAAAGACTCTCCCAGTCCGGCAGGTTGCCCCGCCAACAAACTGTATGTCGTGCTTACTCTGAGGGGGAAGGTGATTGACTGGCCCCACACGAACCGGACCATGTGCCACACGGGCACGGCCAAGATGCGGTCGGTGGTTGAACAGTGCTTTTGGAGGCCGAACATCAAAAAATATGTCAGAGAATATGTTAATACGTGCCTGGGTTGCGCTGCCAACAAACCCTCCTGGCAACGGCCCATGGGAGAGCTTCATCTGCTGCCCGTTCCTCATCGCCCATGGTGTCACATCTACCTAGATTTCGTGATTGGTCGTCCACCTTCACAAGGTCACAACACTGTGCTTTCAATACTGGATCAGTTCTCAAAACTGGTTCACTTAATCCCGCTTCCATCCCGCCGAGCTTCTGATGGACAACGTGTTCTGGTACCTACCGCCTACCGATGTGGTGTCGAACAGGGGACCCCAATTTGTTTCGAGATTTTGGAGGGCGTTTTGCTCGCTGATAGGGGCCACGGCTAGTCTGTCCTCGCATCAGCACCCAGAGTTCAATGGCCAAACCGAACGGGTCAATCAGGACATGGAAACCGGTCTCCGCTGCCTGTCCTTCCGCGACCCCGCCTCATGGAGTAGGCAGCTCGGCTGGGTGGAATACTCCCACAACTCCCTTCCCTCAGCTTCGACAGGTATGTCGCCCTTTCATATGCTCGATGGCTACACTCCCTCTCTCTTCCCGTCTCTAGACACTGACTCACCGGTGCCGTCGGCATTGGCTGTGGTAAGGCGCAGTGAGCAGACCTGGGAGTGAACCAGACGAATGCTCCTACATATGGGGCGCACCTACGAGGCTGCAGTAGACCGCTTGAGTTTGAGGGCACCGAACATATAAAGTTGGACAGTGCATCTGGCTGTTGGTGAGAGGCCTCCTGCTATGGATGGAATCTTGCAAGGTGGCCCCGAGGTTCGTCGGTCCTTTCCGTTACTAAGGTGATCAACCCAGTTGCAGTATCATAGAAGCTCCCAAGATTGATGTGGGTCCACCCTACCTTTCATGACAGTCTGCTTAAACCAGCTTGGTCGTCTCCACTGGTCCTGGCAGCAGAGCCCCTCTCCCCCCCCCACATTGTTGATGGGGGCCCAGTATACACTGAGTGCCGGGTCCTGTCATCTCGCCGTTAGGGTAAGGGTGTCCAGTGACTGGTAGAATGGGAGGGCTACGGTCGCGAAGAACCATCATGGATGCCGTCCCAGTTCATGGTTGATCCCTCTCTCATCAGAAGCTTTCACGCCTCTCACCCTGAGGCGCCTGGGCCATCCGGGGCCGGCCGTTAAGAGGGGGGGTACTGTCATAGCCCTGTCCTGGCCGTACCGGTCCCCGATGCGGCACACACCGACTGCAATCAGCAGAGGCACACACCTCTGCTTCGTCTCTAGTAATTACTTCTCAGTTATATAGAACCACACGTACGGTCAGGCCTTTGCCAGATCATTGCTTTACGCCTCGTTCTTGAACTATCCTAATCCCATTCCTGATCTCCCATGTACCTGCCTGCCCACTGACCTGCCTCCTATGCCTGACGTTCTTCTTTCTGCTGCTCCTGTTGACTTCCTGCCTGATCCTCGACACTGGACTGAATAAATATGTTTCCCGAACTGCCTCTACTTCTCCCGAGTTGTGCATTTGGGTCCAACCCAGTGACTTGTCCTGACAGACACTTTCTGTTTCTATGGCTGTATGTGCAATTTACTGCGGGAACATTTATCATCATCATATATAATTGAAAATATATATATATTTTTTAAAAACTACAACATAAAACTATCTTCCTACCATCACCTATCGTCACAAGGGTTTGACTGAAAGGATAAAAATCCCGAATACAAGCGCCTGGAATGGGTTTCCTCTGCAGCGTGTCCGAGCTTTCCCTTAGAGATAGGGTGAGAAGCTTGCTCATCTGGGAGGGGCTCAGCGTAGATCCATTGTGGCTCAGGATTAGTTCAGCCTGGAATTTACTCGAAGCAAAGCCCAAAGATATGGGACGTAGAGAAAGGAAAACATAAAATCACCAGCAGATTGCCGAGGAATCTGGCTGGCCTGCGTTGCGAGCTCCCTCAACCCAGAGTGAACAGCAATGGATGGTCATTACAGTGAAGAGCAAGAAAAAAACATGAGTCAATGCAAAACAATTACATGAGACTTACAAATAGTTTTGAGCCATATTTACAAGACTCTGGCCAAGAATGCTCATCCCCCAACATGACAAAAAGTTATATGCAAGAAAAAAAATTTAGATCACAAATGTTAATAGTGGGTCATATAGCCGTCAAGGACTTCAAACATTTTTGCAGTGAGAAGAACACCAAAGTACTGTGTTTTACTAATGACACAGTTTCTGATATCGCTCAAAAAAATCCTGGATATCCCTGTGTGATCAGTGACTGTTCTTGTTATGTCTTTATATCTAAAAAGTATTCTCTGTCAATTGACTGTTGACAATTGACTGTTGTCTTTATTAGAGCAGCTATAACTACCGGAGACAAATTCCTTGGGTGTTTTTGACCTACTTGACAAAATAAAGATGACATTATGTTATGTTTACCATCATTGTGCTACTCCATGTTATTCTAGGTCACCCCAATCTAGCACCCTTTTTTTAAATACAGCATTCGTGACATTTGAGATTTTCCAGGTAAATCCATCTAAAAGTTCACAAAGTGTCTCAGCGTTCACAATCTGTGACACAGCTATGGTCTCCATTAATTTTGTGGCGGTAACCTCATTTATGTACTGTATTTTCCAAACTATAAGCAGTTACTTTTCACCCACACTGTGACCCCAGCGTATGTATCAATGCAGCTAAAGATAGATTAGATATATCTATATATAGATAAGATAGATAGATTTTTTTTCAACAGCGGCTTTAAAGGTACAACAATGTAATGCTGAAAAAATGGCCATTCCCTATAATGCTCTAGGGTTTGAGCATGCGTGAAAAAGAGGACGCCGTCTTGAAACTGTATTAGAAGACAATGCTACCTCCAGTGTGCAGAAGAGGACGGCAATAGTTACATAGGCATCCGGGAGGATTTTTTGACGGGAAAAAAATACATTGCTTGTTTTGGACAGCACGAGGGCCCATAAAACAGATTCTGTAAAACAGCTATCAAGAACTCAAACTCAATTCCAGCTATGATTACTGTAGGTACAACAAAGCCTTTGAAGACACTGAAGATCAATGTGAATAATATTGAACACCAAGGTGAGTGGGAGGCTTGGATGAGCAGTGGAAATGTTTTTTTCACAAAAACTGGCCGCATGCGAAGATTGTTTTCTAAGGTCTCTAAACCCTACCATCACCAATGCATTGTGAAAGGCTGGATTGCAACATGAGGAAAGTACAACGTCACTGGCTACTGTGTCCCGACATGAAAAATGACAATGAGACTGAAATGGTGTGTGTGACGGAAACGGTCAAGGCCTCTTCAACTCCAATACTGAAGATCATGACTTTCAATATAGGGGATCAATGACTTTTCTGTTTTGGTTGAGCCTTTATACTGCCGTGTTGCAGTTACGGCTTAGAAACAAAAGTAAGTAAATGAACATTTGCAAAATCTTTCTGTTTAAATGTCTCATTTCATGATGTATATATATATATCTGCTCAGCTGGAAAGCGTTGGCCTCACAGTTCTCAATCCCAGCCTTCCCTGTGTGGAGTTTGCATGTTCTCCCTGTGCCTGTGTGGGTTTTCTCTGGCCTCTCCCGTTTCCTCTCACATCCCAAAAACATGGAACAATAATTGGACACTCTAAAATACCCCTACATATGATTGTGAGTGCAGTTGTTTGTCTCTATGTGCCCTGCGATTGGCTGGCAACCAGTTCCGCGTGTACCCCACCTCCTGCTTGTTGACAGTTGGGTTAGGCTCCAGCATTCCCATGACCCCTGTCAGGATAAGTGGTTAAGAAAATAGATGTACGTATATATCTGGTGATCCATTCATCCTTTTTCTCGGCCACTTATCCTCATGAGGGTCGCAGGAGTGCTGGAGCTGACCCCAGTTGTCATCGAACAGGAAACGGGGTACACCCTGAACGCAGTTTTGAGTACATTAGTGAAAGCATCGAGAAGAGGTGTGGGGGCCGCAGACAGTTCGATGGAGGGCAGTTCTCGAACGACAGCATATTGGTACTTCCCCCAATCACATTTCTTGAAGTCCCGAGTGACTCTTCGCCTCGCCGCCTCAATCTTGAACTCCTCCTTCCATTCAACCAGGATAGGACGGTGGTCAGAGGAGAGCTCGACAAAGGGGGTCCAACTGCAGGTTTCTGCAGTAACAGGGTCTGCTAGTGTTAGGTCTGGGGCGCTGAGACTGCTTCTGTCCAGGTGTCTTGAGTTTCGCGTGGGGGAGCCAACGTTCAGGAGCTATCTGTCCTTATCTTCATGCCAGTCGTGGATGGCTTGCCTTCTTGGGTCTGTTTGTGAAAAATCATCCCAGGTGAGGTGATGGGCATTGAAGTCACTGCAGATGAAGCCGCGACAGGTGGGGACACAAGGTAGCCATGTTGTGTGGCTAGTTGGTGGGCCAGAGAATGAGGAGTTGACCTTTCTTCAGTGGGGATAAGGATTTGCTGCATCTCAGCAGAGCGCGAGTTAACTGGCGGTGTCAGGGTATAGGGAATCCCTTGACGAACATAGGTTAGTAAGCCACCCCCGCGGTGGTATTTTGTACCACAGTTGGCGCCGTCTTGGCGGATTGTGTCACAGCTGGGGAGGAAGGGGGTAAGGTCTTCAAGGCCCAGTTTGGTTTCTTATAGCAGGAGGATGTTACATTTCAGCCTCTTTGCTAAGGTCCCTAGTGATTTTAGTTGCCAGGGAATGACAGTTCCACTGCGGGATGGTTAGGTGGAATTTGGAGCAGGATGGTGCTTGAGGTTGGAATGCAGGTTGGGCATCACCATGAGTTTTGTCATCTCAAATGGTCTAGTGCTGGTCTGGTTTCAAGAGCGCACTTGACGTGGAAGCCTGTCTTACAGGAACTGCAGGAGAGGGGCTAGGTTCCCCTTACATGTTGGACAGGGAAAATTTTTGGGGGGCTGGGGAGCGGTTGCTGGTTGGGAGTTTGCGGTTCTGGATGGGGATGTTAGGGAGGCACTTCATGATTGGGAGTTGGTGTTTCTGGTTGGGGATGTTGAGGTGGTTGCTAGTGGGGCGGGGTGGGCTGCCATTGGGCAGTGCGATTGCAACTGCAGTGTGCTGCGTAGTCGTGGTTGCGGGGGAAATGCAGGTTGAACATGTCCAGCAGGGGGTGACTCATCGCGATTGATATCAGTGCAGGATCGGTGAGCCCAGTTGGGGCAGGTGTGGCATGGGAGGGGTTTGTTGTTGGACCTTACGGTCGATTTGCAAATGAAACATTTCCTGGATGATGGTCAAGTAGTACAAGAAGATGATGAGATAATGTTGGGAGCAAAGGATGATGGGGTGATAAATATTGAAGTAGAGGGAGCGCTTTGACTAGCCTGTTCCTATAGAGCTAGCGAGGGAGAACTCAAGCAGGAACTGCACACGAAGCCTTCAAGTCCCATTGAATTTGAGGTCTGGCCAGAACAGGTCCAGTGGAATCCCCATTGCCAGACGGTACAGGTGATTGGAGTGAAGTCACAGCGTATGGTCTTGGAGCAGCCTGGGCAAATGACAGGGCCCAGGTTGCTCTCAATGTCGCTCAGAAGGAGAGACCGGAGATGCAGGACAGGCAATGCAGCTTCAATGAGGGAAAAGGGCGCCTCCCACAGCGCTAGTCAGAGTGGAGTGATTTGGCATTGGAAGGCTCCCAAGGAGGAGACCGCCACACGGGACACCAGGGGAAAGTGCCTGGTCTTCGTCCCAATGATGCTGTTGCTCCACAGGATTTTGAGTGGATTGATGTGGAGGTTCAACCTGAAGTTAAGGAAATTGTTTCGCCAGTAAAGGCTGAGGTGGAAATTGACAAGTTGTTTTAGGAACACCATAAGGATCTTTTGACGGAAGAGTTAAAGGCTGAGGCAATGCAACACATGGCAATGCAGGAGTTTGTGGTTTTGAGGAAGAGCCACTGTTCTGTCAGTCAGAATAAAAGAAGTGTTGACGAAATTTCATGACAATTCTGAATTTATTCAAAAGAATCATCTGGAAAATGTGTTAACTAGTTGGGCTATCACTCACTTCGATAACGTTTGCCTTATACTTTTCCGCAAGATTATTCAAAGCCATTAAGGCAAACATCCTTGGATTGGCACTTCATAAAACATTGAAAGTTAATGATAATGTTTGTTTTGAATTAATTGATTGTGGAATTTAATTTTCGTGGAATTAAGATGTATTCGTGCCTCCTCCTCCGTACCCCACGATGCTTAGTCACGCACCCTTTCTTCGCATCATTGCCCAATGCCGAAGGTAAATGAACACCCTGAATTGGTTACCAGCCAATCGTACGGAACATTGACAAACAGCCATTCTCACAATCATACCTTTGGGAAATTTAGAGTGTCTGACTAATGTTGCATGTTTTTGGGATGTGGGAGTAAACCAGAGTGCCTGGAGAAAACCCACATAGGCACGGGGAGAACATGCAAACTCCACACAGGCGGGGCCGTGATTGAACCCGGGACCTGTTTCTACTTACCATAATTCAAATTTTGAAATGACTTCCAAAACAGATTAATTTTGAAAGTAGAGGTACCATTGTATTTGTATTTGAGCTTGTCTCAGTAGAAATGTTTGTCAAAAAGAAAATGCAGTTTCATGCCATAGAATGTGGACAAAGTAAATTTTAGACTAATACTGTTAATTATCTGAAAGAGGAAACCAATTGAATGTTCATTATTGTCTCATTTTCTTTTGTGTATTCATAATTGCTCTTAAACCAAAAAAGAATATATTTTATACTTATACTAGATTATTCAAGTGCAATTGACAGTAGGATACATTTTCATCAAATAACTGATTACCCATTATCATACGGTTTTGAAAGGATAAGAAACAAAAAGATAAAGCCCCCCTCCCTTGATGATTAGCTTTGAAGCTGGAAACATATTTATCAGGCTCCTAGTTTTCAATGCACACATTTCTCAAATCTGTTTTGATAAATAAATACGAATTTTAAAATATATGTCAGGGGTGTGGCTCCGGCAGGAGCTCCTCACCTGTGCTTCATTTTCAATAATTAGGCCAGGCATATAAACCTTGTGTTTATCATTGTCAATTTCCAGTTCGGTGTGGACGACGTTGCAGCACTATGTGTGAGAAGGCAACTTTCTTTTTCGAGTATCTCCCCTGTTACAGTGTTTCTGTACCACCTAGTCAAATCTTGTTAATTATTCAAGGTTTGGCTTGTACACATCAGACCTCGTTTCTGGATTTTTGGACGTTGCCTTTTTGCTACGTGTTTTTTGTGCTTCCGCATTTTTTAATTGCTCACCTGTGTATGACCCCTGCCAAAATTAAACTACCCTAAAAAAATAATTTCCCTGCCTTGGAGTCCTGCATTTGGGTCCTACCTCTTGCTCTTGCACCTGCTCGTGACATATATTGTTGTTTTCCTTTCGGCTTGTTCCTTTCGGGGTCGCCACAGCGTATCATCTCAGATGAACACATATATATTAAATATCTAAATCTACTGTATGATGTATGCATACAATATTAATCAAATATATATTAAAATATAATATTTTGTTGGTAAAAGGACTAAAAACTGAAGTGTACGATGTGCACCTTTACTTGGAACTTGTTCGAACTTGCTCTCGACTTGAGCTTGACATGGGGGTTGCCTGTCTTGACTTGGAACTTGAGGGCAAAGACTTGAGACTTGACTTGCAAAGCAATGACTTGGTCCCACCTCTGCTATATAGTCATGCTATAGCACTACAATGGTTTTTGTAAATTTTTCATTAACTTTAAGTATGTATAATAAACAATAAAATAAAATTTCAGAGTATAAAGCATAGCAATGAATGTCAATATTAAATTTTTTTGTGATTTAAAAATCAATCATGAAACTATTGAAAGTACAAAAATAAACACACAAACCAGCCAAAGAGTGAATTTGAATCCCTTTCATTTAGTTGGGTAAGTTCAATTCAAAAGAATCAGGGTTTGCCTAAAGTGTTGCCAATAACAACCAGAAGCATAATGATCTCAGCAACACTTCTGATTGCAAATTTTATTTTGTGAATACCTGATCCTGAAGGCTATATTAACATAGAATTTGAGTGTTTTATTTTTATTTTATTTTTTTCATTCCTCCCTCTCCTTGTCAATTAGGCTACCTCCCCAGGTTGACTAGGCTCTAAGCACAGCAGAAGCAGACGCGCACACGCATGCACACACACTTGCTCACTCACACACACTCACGTTAACTTAAAAAACTTTCAGTTCTTTTATAAAAGCGGTGCAAAATATTTTTTGCTTTTTAGATGAATCAGCAAATAAGTGGTGTTGAGACCCAGCGGCATGTCTTTGTCCCTCTCAATAATGTTTTTTCTCCCAGGGACCGATTTGAATTTTAGATTGTGTGGAAATGGTGTTTGTCCTCAGCAATCAAATATTTGAACCAGTGCGTACCTTCAACCACTGTGCAGCTACACCCTTTAGCAACATTTGTAAAAGGCTTTGTTGGTATGATGAAAAAGATGTGTATGCTAAAAGAAGCGTTTTTTTTTTTTTTAATGATCAACAGAAATGAACACAAAGAAAAACAGATCAGAAGAAAAGTTTGTTCTTTATTGGAGAACCTTTTGACAATAAATCGACCACTGCACTATTGTCAAACTCGCATAATATTCTGGCTAAATTCAGTTGGAATACACGCTCATGAAATTTTCTCCAAATTGCAGATCACTAATTAATAAAATGTCTACAATAGATGCAATACAAATTTAACACACAAATAAAAAATGACAGCAATATGATGGAGTTTTCACAAAGGTCCCTTGTTATTACATTGAACTCCCTCAGAATAAGTTGGACTTTCTCACCAGTTTAAGTTCTTACACCCATAATCACAGACATACATAAAATACAGCCAGATAGAGGGTTAAATTGATATTCCAAAAAGTGCTCATACACCAAACTGTAACAAACAGAACAGTGAGGTAGAGACTAGGGTGTTGCTGGCAATATCATTGCGGAAGGAGGGGGGGAATCTAACTTGGTATGACAAATGATACGTGAGGAGTGATGAAGGTATAAGAAGGAGACTGGCAAGAACATCTTGTCATCTATTCTGTGGGAGGGAGTATCTTTGCTAAATGTTCCTAATGTAAGTTCTTGAATTGGGACAACTTTTGCTTTTTTAGATGTGGCTTTCCTCAAAGGACAAGACGTACAACGTTTTTTTCTGTCTAGCACAACAATATGTCTTAATGCTAGAACTACACTAACGAATAAATACAAACTCCAACTTTTGTATTTCCTCATTGTTCTCCATTTAATGTTGAACATAAAATTGAATATTTTTATTTTCCTGTCTCTTGTTGTTTGTTCTTTTTAGTTTGCTTGTTCTTTGTTCTGAATGTTGTATCAGGGCAGCACCGACTGCCGGAGACAAATTAATTATATGTTGTCACACATTTGGCCAATAAAGCGGATTCTGATTCTGATTAGTGCAAATATTTGACTCAAAATTCACACAATCATGCAATTCATCTAAAGTTACCATTTGAATTCTGAGAATGATGCTTAGGTATTGTGCTGCTCCACAGCAAGGAGCATAACAGATGATATTACTGCATTGTGATTGGATGTTTGGTGATGCCTTGACACCATTTTAGCCACACCACTTCTGTAAATGATTCTGCTGCTGAGTTTCTGTTTATTTATGTCAATACATTGAAGGTTGAGAATTAGACAACAAAGGCCAAAGTAGTGTCATACAAACACCCAAAATGGACATGTTATGTAATGGCTCACAATAAGGGAGAGAATCACCATAAATAGAACTGTCAGGTTATTGCACTTTAGTTTAGCACAGCAGATTAGCAATCTATAAAATCTTTAAAGACTGGCCCTCTACCACATCTACCCCTGATCCCCATCATCCCTTTGCACCGTGGCTGTGACACGTGCTAATAAGATCATAGCCTTTAATTACGCACTATGTGTAAGTAGCCGGCCATTATGGCCTGATTTGTGAGCCACTTCATTACGCTAAGCACTGACTAGCAGACATATTCAATACAAATCAAGATGGCTAGATTATTAACCTGCTAGGGAAGCCAATAGTGATGTTTTAGTTACTTAATTTGAGATAAGTAACTTTTACATTTGTTACATTTGCCAAGTTGCATGAACAAGTTTTTGCCAAATGTCTTTCTTCGACTTGGAATTGGGTTTAATTTTTGTCTATAGCATATAAATATCATTGCTATCTGAAAGTATTTGTCCATTCAGCATTTCATTCCACATGAATACATGACATCAAGTACAAATTTTTGTATAGGAGCCTTCACCTGAGTTCTATTTTAAAATAGTAAATTAATTGAACTAATTTCATTATTTCATTAAAAATCTTACATTTTATTGATATTTTATATTATTCGTGTTAGTGAAATGGATAACAAATGCATTTCACTGGTGGATTACAAGGTTGGAGGCACGTTACTTAGCTGCTGGTAATCAATAAGATCCTTGCAGCGTCAATACACCTTGCAAAATTCCCAAATTAGCTTTATGTGTATGTCTAGAAGTATAAGATACAGTGAATAAAATAAGTATTTGAACATCCTGCTATATTGCAAGTTCTCCCACTTAAAAATCATGGAAGGGTCTGAAATATTCATCGGAGGTGCATGTCCACTGTAAGAACGATAATCTTCTTCTTCTTTCTCTTCTGGCTTGTCCCATTAGGGGTCGCCACAGCGTGTCATCTTTTTCCATTTAAGCCTATCTCGTGCATCCTCCTCTCTAACACCCACTATCCTCATGTCCTTCTTCACAACATCCATCAACCTTTTCTTTGGTCTTCCTCTCGCTCTTTTGCCTGGCAGCTCCATCCTCAGCACCCTTCTACCAATATACTCACTCTCTTGGCTCTGAACATGTCCAAACCATCGAAGTCTGCTCTCTCTCACCTTATCTCCATAACATCCAACTTTGGCTGTTCCTCTAATGAGCTCAATTCTAATCATATCCAACCTGTTCAGACCAAGTGAGAACCTCAACATCTTCATTTCTGCCACCTCTGTAATGCAAAGAAAGGATACTGTACCAAATATTAACATTGATTTTCTCAGGTGTTCAAATACTTATTTGCAGCTGTATCACACAAATCATTAAAAAAATTATACATTGTGATTTCTGGATTTTTCTTTTTAGATTATCTCTCTCACATTGGACATGCACCTATGATTAAAATTTCAGACCCCTCCAAGATTTGTGAGTGGGAGAACTTGCAATATAGCAGGGTGTTCAAATATTTATTTTCTTCACTGTAGTTACTAAGGCTTGGAAGTGGTGTGTTTTTCCTTACTTGCTATTTATGACAACATACAGTAAACTAGCAATTATCAAATCAATTTGGTTTGTTTTTCTTCTTGTCCTATTCCTAAATTGTCATCCAACAGATGAAAGTGCCGTTTTATTTCAAAACAGTAATAGCATATACTGGCACATTTTGACCTATAGAAATCGTGCACCTACATTATAAAATCATGTGATTTTGTGTTTACGCTACCATATTGCCAGTCAACCAAAACATTGTTGAAAGTTAAGTTGAGACGAACTGGAAATACATCTTATAGCGCGACACCCAGAGTTTTTTGTCCAATACCGTTAAACATTTAGATAATAAACAAAAATTAGAGACATTTGGCAAAGAGGATCGATATTTAATGCCAAAGTCGATGTTTTCACCGATAAAGAAATTTGACTGTTAATTCGCTTCCGCTTGTCTTGGACAACTGGATATACACATGTATCTGGTGAATAAATTGTCGAGATTTACACAGAAGAGTTTGAAAATGCAGTCTAGACGCATACAAATACTTTTACAATTGCTTTTAATTTTACAATACAATTGCTGGATCTATTCTCAATCAAGAATAAATCCCACATAGTAATGGACCCACTTAGATTTTTTCAATACTTTCTGCTTGTCCCTTTCAGGGTCGCCACAGCGTGTCATCTCAGATGAATGCACATATATGTTTGGCACAATTTTTACGCTGGATGCCCTTCCTGACGCAACCCTTCTCAGGGAGTGGAGGCCCCAGTACCAATATTTAAATAAATGGCTGGTTTTACACAAACTCGGATTCATTAACTACGATTGGAAAAAAAAATTGAGCCTCCGTACACGGAAGCGTATTTCTGCCACACGCTTACCTCTGTAAACCTCTCTGTGACAGACGATTTAATCTTATTTTTAAATACGTATTGTTCAGAAATGAGTCAACTTGTCGTTATGAATACTTCTTGATAATATGAGATTGAGAAGAATGATTTGTACCTCAAATGGAATGATTGCTACACAAGCACGTGTATTTTGTTGGGCACCATCCATCCTGAAATCCATCGATCTTTTCTCATCTTTTCAGCTGCTATTCCATAAAATGATCTATTTGAAGAACTGTTTTGTCAATTGTGACAGCCAACAGCACACACACGGTCTCGGGCATTGTGAAAAATCTGCTCCGGCTGAACAACTCCCGCACTGTAGAGCACCTTTGTTTGACTGGCAATATGGGTCTGTGGAAACGATGATGTCATGTGCACGATCTCTATAAATGAGTTTTAATTGTGTCGCTATACAGGAGAGTTTTTCTTTCCTCACTCTGTCAAGGTCAAAGTTAAAATGGACTCTTTCACTGGTTGTAATCTTCAACAACTGATAAGAGCCATGTCTACAGCTAGCTAGCTGGCTAATTGGGGAGCTTTTAGTGTAGTCACAATGAGTACATGCGCAGAAGCTATGTGAGCGAGTCAGCTCTGAGGCAAAACGGAACTGCTGAAGTTTCTGTCACTCACTTCTGAATATTTTCCAAATCACTAATGCAAAGCCAGTGTATAAGTGGGTGCGGGCCTTAATTGAACTAAATGTACTGGTGTACCGAAGAATTGAAGAGTGATGTGTTCAGTAAGGGACTTAAATGAACAGAATGTGCTTGTGTACTCATGTATTCAAGAACTGAAGAAGTGAAGAGTGAATCATTCAGGGGAGGGACTTCATCGAACTGAATGTACGGATGTACTGAAGAACTACAGAGTGATTTGTTCATTGAACTTCTTCGTGAGCCACTAAGGAGCAAAGTACTACTAACGATGAGTGATTTATTTGCTCAAGGAACAATGAACTACGCAGTGAACATACTCATGAGTGATTTTAAACGATTGTCCTGACGTCCTCACACAGCTTTCACTAGCAGCCATTTCTTCAATCCAAGGGTTAATGGTGAGTCAGTCAAGCACATGGGAACAAGTGCACATACAGGGCTTGAGTAGATGATGTCTCCATAGAGTGCATATAAACACAAAAATTCATGAGAGGACAAGAGACCGACATGCGAGTTTCATTTCGCAGTGTAAGGGAATCTGAAGCGGAACCAGCAGGGAGGTTAAGGGATTTGTTTAAAAGAATAAAAAATAAAAAGATGAAAATAAAACATTTAAATATACATACTACCCCTGTGTTTCTAATGGAATTATTAAAGATTTTTGTCTCATAATAATAATGATCATCATCATCATACATTAAATTTCTAAAGTGCTTCTCAAGACACTCAAAGGTGGTATGCAATAATCAGATGACAAGAAGAATAAGGTGAGTGAGTGCAGTGGTACCTGTACTTACAAATGTCTAATAAAAACTTCAGGTTACGAAACGCCTCCTCGGAAAAACATTGTCTCTAGTTGCGAAGAAAAATTGCATATGAAATGCAAAAATAGGCACTGGATTCTCAGCCCCCAAATTTCACTGAATGTAAACATTCTATAAGTTGGTTTGAAAGTGGCGTGAAAGAGCTACTTTCCCATTGAGTATTGCCATCGTATCTTCCTGGCATCCCATTGGCTAGGAGGGACATCAAACTTTAGCCATATTAACCCATTTCGTTTCACTTCAACATTCGTGTGTCACCGAATCAGACTCTGTCACCGGCTAGCGCACATTGGCAAAGTAGAATTTTTTGTGAGTTTTTTGTTGGTGTTATTGCAAGTTTGTGCATCTTTCTTTACAACGGGCCCCAAGAAACTTTAGTGGAATTAAGTTGTGTGCATACGTACATTCGTACGTATGTTTTGTATGTTCAGGTCTCAAAATGTTTGCCTCCTTCTCCATCCCCCACAATTCCTTTTGCTTCTCACTCACCCTCTTCTTCACATAGTCACCCAACAACAAAGATAAATGAACATAAATTTTTATTCTTATTAAATCATCTACTTTGAATGCTTATTTTTTGGGGCAGGGAGGGCTCTTGGAGAAGATTAGACTATTTACATGTCAAAAGCGTTTCTACTTAAGAAAAGTTCACAATACGAAATGACTTTGGGAAATAATTATTTTCATAAGAAAAGGTACCACTGTTGGAAGCCTCTGTCACAGGTGCTGGTGTCAGTGATGCTGTCAACCATGGTGGAATGAAGAACAATCTCGCTGGCCGGTGAGAGCCTTGGTGCCCAAAAGGGGACGTGGAAGGATGTTCGGTAGCTGAACTCGCAGCACATATGATGAGGTAACGGTTAGAATATCTGGCAAATAGTTGAGAGATCTCAGCTCTTGTGTGGAGTCTGCAAATTCTCTCTGCTTGTGTCGGTTTTCTGCAGCTAGCACAGCTTCTTCTAACATTCCAATAACATAAAACATTGAAGACTGTAAATTCTCTTTCCGATTACCCTTCTGAGGAGCAGCACTATAGGAGATCAATGGATTTATACATCCATGGATACATACCTGGATGTGGTTGGGTCACTAAAATGATAAATACTGACAAAGCTAAACACATATTTCACACTCTAAGTCAAAGTGAGTTATGTGACAGGAGTGTAGTGTTCAAACCTTTTCACCCCTTGCTTTATTCTTATTGGTTGGGGTCTTGTGCTTAACTGGAGTCATACCTGCTCCCTCCTACTGGCACAACACGAGGGCACCCTGAGGGAAAAGAGCTACTATTAGAACTGTGCAAATTCAGTTAAACCAACAACAGAAAGAAAATGTTTGTATAACTAGAAGGCTTGAACGTTTAACATGAGGCAGAAGAGGCGTCACCTCCAATGTGTACTTGTCATTACGTGTTATCATTTTATGGGGAAAAAAATGCAATCCTAATTCATTTGCAGCACTCACATCCAAAAACCTCACGTCTTTTCGATAACAGGTGGGTGATGTCAGAGCTGTCCTGATGCGTCCTCTGAGGTCCTGATCGCTGGCCTGCAAAGGATGCCATCCAGGTTGCATTGTCTAAGTCTTCCAGGTCACCAATCACCTTTAGAAAGATTAAACAATTATACAAATGCATGAACTAAAAAGTTTGAATAGGGTTGATTGGTGGAGCAGCTGTAAAACGTTGACCTCACAGTTCTGAGGTCCAGGGTTCAATCCTACCCCAGCCTGTGTGGAGTCTGCAACTTCTCCCCGTGTCTGCGTGTTCTTTCCAACATTAATTCGACCCTCTAAATTGCCCCTAGGTGTGATTGTGAGAGCGACTGTTGTCTGTCTCCATGTGCCCTGCAATTGGCTGGCAACTAGTTCAGGCTGTACCGTTACCTCCTGCCCATTGACAGCTATGATAGGCTCCGGCCTTCCTGTGACCCTTGTGAGGATAAGTGGCCAAGAAAATGGATGGATGGATGGATAGTTTGAAGAGAGTACCTTCAGCAAAGCCCGATTTGTATGTAGTAGACGGACAAAATAAAATACTTCAATATTATTCCCTGGCAGGGCTGGGACCAGGGTTGTTATGTATGATGTATATGTGTCCTGTAAATAAATTGGAATGAACAATTCATTTCAGACAAAAAGTCACAAATGGAAGAAGGGAGAACATGTTTGGCCTACCTCACAGGTGTCAAAACTCAAAAGGCCTGTGTGCCACATCTGGCCTACGACATGATTTTACTGTATCTTGCCTCTGAAAGTAAATCACATGCGTCAACCTCCTTGTTTCTTGCAAAAATCTGCACCATTTTTTTTTTTATTTGGGATATTTAATCAGTAATGTTGAAATATTGTCAGCATTTTTTTAAATCAAACCCATTTTAACAGTAACTTGAACAATAGTTTACCAAAGTATTATCCTTGGCTTTTGATTTCAAAACTATTAGATATCCATCAGTGCAAATGTAATAATAATATGATGCAATTAAATATTTATATGGTTTTACTGTCATAATGACCATTTGAGGGAAGTCATAACTACAGTTTTTCACGCAAAATAGATTGAGATAGTTTGACACCACCTAACACTCCCATGTAATGTTTGTCAAGTTTAAACTAATAATCATTTCATCAACTAATGATCATTTACCAAGAAACTGTCATCATCATCATCGATGGGGAATGGAACACCTGAAACTATTTGGATTGTATTCCCCAATTCTAATAAGGATCATTACCAACATAAAGACCTTCATAGATACAAACTTCTATCATATTTCTGAATTAGGGGGAAATGTGACAGTACTGATGGATCTCTCTCGCTCTTTCTATTTCTCTCTCTCTCTGTCTGTCCATGTGTGTCTGTGTGTGTGTGTATATATGTATATATATTCATCCAACAGGGTGTACCCTGCCTCCTGAACAATGAGATCTGGGATTGGCTCCAGCATTGCCATGACCCTTGTGATAAAAAAGTAGCTAATAAAGTGGATTTGTGGATATATACTCACACTCCTTTGCAAACTTAATAATCAGTCATTTAGTGAATCCATTCCATTACATTTCCTTATGTTTCGTGTGGAAAAATATCGCCAGGCTCTGGTTTTACAGTTGCATATTGTAGAGCTAAAACAGCCAAGTTGAAAATGTGCCAGAGAGTGTGTCTTTATCTAAAACTTGTACAAACTTTCCAGATAATTACATGCGCTATTCTAAGGAGAAGTCCTGTTAAGCAGATTTGGCTGCCAGGGAGGCATTAATCTCATACAACATACAGTATATCGCCAAGGACGTTCTTCTCTGTCTTGTCACGACACACACATGGACACACACGTGGCATTCAGAGCACACTTAATTCCTTTATAAATCAGATTCATATTTCTGAGGGCTGATGATGACCTCGTGGCAAATGAAGTGTGGGTCCTCCAGCACCAAAGCGACAATCAAACTAGTGGTGGAGTAATTACAAAAAAGAGAGGCAGTGGGGTAGAATTGATGTGTTTTGTCAATTAATGTTGCTGCAAGTGTTTTTTAAAAGGTTAACCTGTTCCTATTCTCTGAATGTTAAATTAGGTCAATATTGGTATGGCAAAGACCCAAATGGCTTTCCAGGTGAGTGGTGACAACAAAGAGAAGCTCCTTCATGACAGATTTCATGGGTTGTCAGCTAGGAATTCGTCCTACTTGTGCTTCTTATCATCTCTTTGTAGTGATTGTCTCAGATTATTTAGATGTCTACCGTATTGTCCATAATTTGATGGAACAGTTTGATGAAGTCCCTTTCCTGTCCCCTGTTAACACCCACACCCAAGCATAAGTCAAATATAGACAAATCTCCAGGGAGCAGGCATCATCACTGCATAGATCTACACAGAAAGGGGTCATCTGATCAGAGAACAGCTCTATCAACTGATTGTGAAGATCTGGACCCCCAGAAAAAAAGCCCCCGGAGTGGAGAGACTCAGGGATTGTCACAATCTACAAACAAAAAGGGGACACCATATACTATCCCTCCTGTAAATGAATGAAAAAGATTCGGTCCGTATGACAATCTATCATGTCAAATCAATTGCTGAAAAGATCCTGTCCAAAGAACAATGCAGATTCTGACCATCGAATGGCACAACACAGATGATGTTCACAATCTGATAACTGCAGGACATATACAATTAACAGGATCAGACACTCTAGCTTGCGTTAATTGAGCTCACCAAGCCATTTGACACTCTATGCTGTCCCTTGTCTGAAGAGACTTAAGAAGACAGGCTGCCGCAAAATGTTGGTCAACATAAGTCTAATTCTCCATACGAATATACCCGCCTCAGTTCTCATCAACGGCGACAATACCAAATCCATTAAAGTTAAATCTGGTGTAAAACAGGGGTGTGTCTTTGCACCACTTTTACGCTCTTCATATTTCTTGTGACCATGTTCAACATGATCAGGGACAACATTCCACTAGGAATCAATATCAGATATCAAACCCATAGAAAAGGTTTCAACCTCATTCAATTGACGGCCAAAACCAAGGTACACCACTCTTGGACTTACAGTATGCTGATGACAACAGCTGTCTCATTTTCCACTGAAGAAGAACATATCCTGTAAGTATTCTAGTAGCCTTCCAACAAGAACAACATCTCGAGAAGACATTTTGGATGTGTGCCGTAACAACATATGGCAGACTCCACAATTGTGTCACACTCACATCTCCATCTTGGCAAAGAAAACAAGATACTGGTAGATACAAGTAGTTGTAATGCTAACCCTACTTTACAGATCAAAGACTTGGACAACATATTGGAGTGATATGATACGGCAGATATGATGTGATATAAAGAACAAGATCACAGATAAGAGTCTCAAATGAGCTTCTTCCACATGGTGACTAGGATCTCCCTTTAAGATAGGGTGGGAATCTTTGTCATCCAGATTTGGTTCAAGGTAGAGTCGTTGCTCGCGTGCCTACTGTACATGAACACCTCACCAGTGAGGTATTCTAGGCATGTTCCACCAAGAAAATGCCCCAGGAAAGACCCAAGACTATGTCTTTCAGGTCTCCTGGGAACCCTTTGTAGTCCCCCCATAAGAGCTGGATGAAGTGGCTGAGGACAGGGTAGTCTGGTCTACCTGCAGCTAGGTGCCACTGCCATCGTTACCCAACCCTAGATAAGCGGAGGATGGATTGATGGATGTATGGACGGCTGGATGGATACACAGACAGTAAGCAGCAAGTTGAATATAACCCAGTGGTCTTGAATGCAGCATCTACGGGCAGGTGTCCCATAAACTTTGGTCAAGCATTTTTACAAAAAAAAAAAAAAAAAAATCAGGCTGACGCATAATACATAAAGCAACAAAGCAATCACAGTATACGACAGCTAAAGGTGTACTGTGTTTTTAAATGGTATACTCTCTCCATATGTGTCTCAGCACATCACCCTGAAAAAAAAAAGAAAACAGGCACTGCTGAAATTGCAAGTGAAAAGCGTTTACTATTTTTTTTTTGCTGGAGATACTCTTCATCAGCGTTTTTTTTTTTTTTTTTGGCGCCATAAATAATTTGCGGGGAGAGGTAATAGTCAAGCTGGTGGAGCCTTAGTTGTGCATCTTTAATGGAAGTTTTACAGAACCAGAGCCAGTTTTTGCATATGTTGCCACCACCCATATGGAGCACGGAGACAAAAATGAGAGCACAGTTGTCCGCCGACACTTAAGCACTAGCCCGGAAGGAAAAGAGCGACATGGGGGGACATAAACCCACTGTGGTTTTAGGAGGAAAGATAATGACTTTGCCTGCATTAATTTCTTTTTCAGCCATCTTGTTTCTGCAGACAGAGCGCTTATGAGGCCTTCATTGAAGGTCCTCCGTTATATGGATGCTGTTCCCTGTGTCATTTCGGCCCTAACTGTTGTTGTCAGCAGTACTTTTTGTGAGCTGGCATCTGTGGAACATCTGTTTTATAGGTAATGAGTGTTTGCAAAGCTACACCTCACTTTACCTTCAATGTCTTTTTTTTCACTGCATGCATGCACACTGATGACAATGTTTTGTCTTGTTGTGATTCTGCTTAACAATTCCACTGGCATGGTCAATATCACAGAAGCCCTCTGGGTCATATGCAGAGTGAGTGCATATGAGGGATCATTAATATTAACTTACTTTAAGTGGAAGTCAATAACATTTTACTACACATTTGCACCATTTTATTCACACCAAATATTAACCTTTCAACTCAGGGAGAAAATACTTCGAAGTACATACAGTAACCGGTTGAATAATAGCTTTATAAACAACAGACATTTTATCTTTCAGAACTGCTTCTCATTTTCTAAAATTTCAGCAAACAGGACACACCTGACTGTTGGGTTCCTTCCAAACAATGTCTAACAAGGTCCATAGCTCAGAGCCATTCTTCCGGGACTTGAGTTGTTAAGGTGTTCGTTTAGACAAATTTAGGCTGTAAATGTGCGAGCAATATGCAAAACCGCTGGCCCCCTGGCACTATGGTCATGTTAGTCTAAGGGAGGAGGTGCGCCTCCGGGGCATTGGCGTCCAGGACACTGCCTATGAAAACAGAGCACTTTAAAGGAAATGAGCCATCCGTCAATATTGCCTCAGTAAATGGAAGCAGTCTTCTTAAGGAGCACAATTAGCCTTGGTAACTAGCTGGGAAGAGAGTGGAGTCACATTATTACATATTTAAATCAGGTTAAATATTTGTATCACTGTCGATCTCGGAGGGCAGGTTTCACCAAAGATTTTAGAACTGAAAAAAGGTTTTTCAAATGAAACACAAATGCATTTCTCTACCATGTGGAAAACAACATAGAAGAATATAACGTCATTAAATATATGTTGTACTGTAAAGAGAAAGTCATATATTTGCCTTTTAGATGCATTAACAAACTTTAACTTTGTTCCACTGCTTTGGTCAGTATAGACAAGGGTTTCCATACACAATGAGGCAAGACACATACTGTATGTGGTGATGTAATACGAATAAATGTAATGTATTGGTTTGGGTCTTCAAATGTGGTTTCATGACCACTAATATATCCTATGATCAATCTGGTTTCAATTTTTTTTTTCTATTTTCTCATCTATTTGTCTTTTTATAGCTACAGTATTCCTCTCTAAGGTCTTATCCCTGTCATGTACATCTGGAGGCCAATTTGTACACGGTATGCTGTTGTGTGGTTGTTGTGTGTTTATCTCAGTTCTCAGGACCGGAGTTCAATTCCCAGCCCCACCTGTGTGGTGTTTGCATGTTCTCCCCGTGCCTGCATGGGTTTTCTACGGGCACACCAACTTCCTCCCCCATCAAAAATACATGCATTAATTGGAGACTCTAAATTGCCCGTAGGTGTGATTGTGAGTTGTCTGTTTAGGGTGTACACCGCCTCCTGGAAGAAGATAGCTGGGATAGGCTCAAGCACTCCTGTGACCCTTGTGAAGATAAATGGCTCAGAAATGGGATAGTAAAAATCAGCTTTTGAGAGGTCAGAATGACCCTTCGTAATTCATGGATGCTCACATATATATGAAACCAGTCTATAGGTTTATATAGGGAGAATTACTTTGGAATATGCATTTGAGGTCACAGCTCTAAGGCGGAGAGGGAATGGCATGTTTAACTCTCTTGATGATGCCCTTCTGTTGATACTTCTGGTCCCCCCTCTACCACCGGGTGAAATGCCAACAGCGTCTCATGTGGGGAAGTTGCAAACTACAGATAGAAGCTTACATCCTTCACTTATACTTTTATGAAACTCTTCTCCTTTAAAACTACAGACGTTATTAAGCAATGTATTTATGCCAATGCGCTTTGTTTGGATAGTTTGCCCAGATGTCTGATCTAAGTCTCCAGGCTATACGCACCCACACAAACACACACACACACACACCACACACACACACACACACACACACACACACACACACACACACGAGAGAGAGAACCATTGCACGTTTACACTCTCCATCAGTCACATTATGACAGAGGGCTTTTAGGATGTAAAAAAACCCTCAGAGATAATACTTAGCATCTATGTATGGCTGTATACCCTCCTGATTTCCCTGACAGCCAAACTTCCAAATATTAATATAGTGGAGAAGATGCAGGTTGCTCTCACGGGGACTGACAGGAATGATTGAGAAAACGAATACATGCAGCACTTGTCACATAGCACTAATAAAGCAATGTTTCACACCACAATATCTTGTCAAAAGTCACATAAAAGACTTGGCGATGTAATTAAATTCCCTAACTGCTCCTCTGTTGATGCAGTAAGGCTGACGTTGTCAAACTGTAGTCTCAATGGACTGTTAACAGGCACTTGATATTTGGTAAGCAGTGACTCCAAGAGATCTTTTGAATTAAGTTATGATTTGTTTCTGGGGGCAAATCCTTTCTCTTCTATTTGAGAAGGAAACACCATTTTACATTTGTTTTTGCCCAAGGAAAACTTTTTGATTGTAGTTCTTTGAGTTAGTAGTGTCTTTATACACAGTCTTACACCACACAGCTGCACTGTTGTCTGTGGATTTGACTCAACAATGAAGTGGCTAGTAATTCCACTCCCTCACAAAAACAAAGAAGGCAGGGTCAAAAAGAGGGAGTGTTCAGGAATCAGAATCCGACCCATCTTTCCACTTTCTTTCTCAACCTTTATCCTGGTCTTCTCTCTTGTATAAACCCCCCCCCCCAAAAAAAAAAAAGAAAAAGAAAAAGCCAAAAGCAAAGAGGCAGTCTGAACTTACACAAGTTAAAACAATGATGCATATTGTTAGTTTTTGAAAATAAAGTATTCTCATCTTTACATTATTAACACTAATTATGTTTAATTTTGCAGCTGTTGCCCAGTGTATCAAGCAAGTGTGAGTTTTAAATGCCATACCTCAACGATGGTCCCATCTGGTTGTCTGAGGAAATGTCTGTATCTTTGCTTGAGCCCGCTCACGTAGAGCGTGTAGATGGCCACATGGGTGGTTGTCCCTCCCTGTGGTAGGCGAGAGGGCTCCCTATTTGGGTCATCTATGGAGGTTGCAGAACCAGCCAATGGGTTTGCTGCCGTCGAGATATAGTCATAGACTATCACCTAGTCACACACACAATGAGAAATAGATTTATCACTACATATGGCCTACATTCAATCTCCATTTTACAGTATTAGTCGATAACACAGATGGGAAAAAAACGTCCTTCTGTTTGGAAACTAACCGGTTCACCATTAAGATAATCAAAGTAAATGCAAATACAGATGCTTGAAAATATCACACAAAATTATAAAACGAAAACAGTAACAACTAATTTATCTTACATGCAATATATGATTGGGTGACACGGTGAAAAACATTGGCCTCACAGTTCTGAGGTCCTGGGTTCAATCCCGGACCCTGCCTGTGTGAGGTTTGCATGTTCTCCCCGTCCCTGTGTGGGTTTTCTCCAGGCACCCCAGTTTCCTCCCACATCCCCCAAAACATGCAACATTAATTGGACACTCTAAATTCCCCGTAGATGTGATTGGGAGTGTGGCTGTTTGTCTCGATGTGCCCTCTGATTGGCTAGCAACCAGAGTTCAGGGTGTACCCCGCCTCCTGCCTGTTGACAGCTGGGATAGGCTCCAGCACTCCCCGCGACCCTTGTGAGGATGAGCGGCCAAGAAAATGGATGGGTGAAATATACAATTCTCAATATATCAACAATTAGAGGTACCTCTCCAACTACTATAAGTAAAAAAGGGGGAAAAAAGTACCCCATGAAAGTGCCAATCAAAGCAGTGCTTTATCTTTGTAAACACAAATGTTTTCATACAATTTTTAAAAATAGTACAGTGGCCACCAAGTGTTAACTTGAGTGACTGAGGTGGTGTGAATTGTTACTAGTACAGAATTCTATGGGGGCCAATCAGTGGCAGGTTGTATACATGATCATGCAGACATACGCTTGATGGCAGGCCTGTTCAATGTGTGTGTGTATATTTGGGGCTTGCACACCTGTAATACTCTGCCCTTCTCTATTAGGGTGAGACAGGCAGCAAGCAGAGCGTGTAACATGTTATATAGGTCATGTAACTCGAAGTCATCCATGTGTGTAGATCATGGAGGCTCTTTCTGAAAAAGTGTGCACTCGTAAAGGGTTCGATGTGTCCTGAGTGCAGAATTTTGGTGGATTTTACATAAGAGAATACCAAGAGAATTCATTCTGCAACGTGAATATGAACAACACACACTCAGATGTACTACTTTTGGATTACCGTACCTCTGAGATGAATCTAATATAAGAGAAAACAAAATAATAAAAATATACTCTCGCTTTAGAATTTAGTGTAAAATCGATGAACTTGCCAAAGGACATAAAAAAATGTGGAGTCGAAAAGATAAACTTTTTCAACAGTAAAATTCAAGGTGACCCCATAATTGGCAGAGTAATTATGATTCTTCTAAAAACACAGAGAGACTGTTGGAGGAGGGGAAAAAAGGGCTCATTCAATGGGGCAGGAGTGTCACGGTCAACCTGAAGGGGAGGTTTAATTTAGTGGTGTATCGATATCAGGTGGCACCTCTAAACACTTAGCCAAACACAACTCAAGGCACTTTGCAGAGAAAACAGTGAGCCCTATTACCTAACTTGTAATTAGAGACACTGCATAAACTGCAAAGCAGACAATCATGTGATTAGAAAAGATGTCATTGTCAAAATTGTGTGTACAAATGTGTATGCATGTGATTGTGTGCGGATTTGTTCTTGACTTTCCATCACTGTGGGGCTCAACCCCTGATATATTGCAAGCATATTTCTTTTAATGTTGACATATTGGATGTTCTATGTAAGTAAAATGCAGGGATGATCTTATTCCACTCTGTGGGTGTGTATGTGCATACTGTTTGCCTTTCAGCTATATATCTATATGATTAATATTTATCTTTATTAGAGGTTATACCTTCAACATGTAGGTTATGTTTTCACTGGCAGGTTTCCATTTTACATCTACTTAATTGCATTTTTCACAAGTCTCAATCGGATACCCATAAATTGAATAAACTCTTTGTCATCCGTCCATCCATCCATCCATCCATCCATCCATCCGAGGTCACAGAATCACAGAAGCCCAGATTTCCCGCTCCCCAGCCACTTACTCCTGGTCTTCCGAGTGGATCCCAAGGCAATCCGAGGGATGTAGTCTCTTCAACGTGTCCCGAGTCATTCCTAGAGTCCACTCGTGCTGGGACGTGGCCGGAACAACTCACCAGGGAGGCATCCAGATGGCATCCTAAATAGATGCCCAGCAACCTCATCCGGCTCCTCTCTATGTAGAGGAGCAGCAGCTCGACTCTAAGCCCCAACAAAATGACCAAGCTTCTCACCCTATCACTAAGGGAGAGCTGAGACACCCACCAGAGGCACCTCAATTCGGCCGCTTGTATTTGGGATCTTTTTCTTTAGGTCATGAGCCACATCTCTTGACTATAGGTGAGCTCAACCGGTAATGAGATAGCTTCATGTCTTGGCTTAGCTCCTTCTTTACCACAACAGACCGATACAAAGTGTTAGCATCACTGCAGATGTTGGACCGATCTGCCTGTCTATCTCTCATTCCGTTCTTCCCTCACTCATGAACGAGACCCCAAGATACTTGAATTCATCCACTTGGGGCAGGATCTCATCTCGACCTGGAGAGGGCTCGCCGGCCTTTTTCGACTGAGCCCCATGGTGTCAGATTTGGTGCGATTTGGTCTCTATGTCTTTGCCCACGTGAGCATTCAAGTCCCCCAGCATAACGAGAGAGTCCCCTCCAGGGAGTGCTCTCATATAAGCCTTCCAAGAACTCGGAAAATGGTGAGTACTGATGATTGGTGCATATGCACAAACAACAGTCAGGACCTGTCCGTCTATCTGAAGGTAGAGAGAGGCCAACCGTCTTGTCCAAATAGGTGAACCCCAATGTACAGGCACTGAGCTGGGGGGAATATCTGCACCCACAACTACTCGGCGCCTCTCAGTATGGTCTCTTTCAGAGTTGAAGAGAGTCAAATCACTCTCAACAGGACTGGAACCAGAACCCAAACCATCCATGGAGGAGAGCCCAGTTATATTTTGTCAAAATCTCTCAAACTCACACATTAGCTAGGGCTAATTCACTACCAGTTGGGTGACATTCAACATCCCTGAGTCAACTAGTTTCTTTAGCCAGGGATCAGATCACCAAGGTCCCAGCCTTCGGTCAGGGTTACACACACTGTGACCAACCCCTATTGTCCCTTCCACAGCCATGGTGAGCCCATGGGAAGGGAGACCCATCTGACCCTTTCAAGCTGTGCCTGGCCTGGCTCCATGGGTCCAGGCCGAGCCACCAGGTGCTCGCCATCAAGCCCACACTCCAGGCCTGGCTTTAGAGGGGGACCCTGGTGACCTTTTTCCTGGCAAGGTAAACTGAACTATTTGTCCATGGTTTATCTGATCCCTCACCTAGGACCTGTTTTCCATAAGTCAACCCCAGACAACTTACATCTTAGGATCATTACGATACACAATAGATATCCTCCATCCATTTTCTAAGCCGCTTATCCTCAAACGGGTCATGGGGATTGCTAGAACCTATCCCAGCTGTCAACGGGCAGGAGGTGGAGTACACAC